>NW_008590796.1:39049-51637 GCF_000691845.1 Merops nubicus
CATTTTGCTGGTGTAAGCTGAAACCTGTTGACTTGCTCACTGACAAAACTACATTTGTTTGTGGCTTTTATTCCTGGCGGGTGCTTCTGGAGCTGGGTCTTTAAGTCTGGCAGTGCCAAACAGCTGCAGCCCATGGTGGCCCTTTTGTAACATCTTGCTGCTTTCCTCTCTTTCCATGGATAAATCCTGAAACTTTGAATCTTTTTCCATATTGCTGACATAATGCTGCATCCTCCCAAGAATAATAAAAGCAGGCTGGGAACACAATAGCTGGCTCTTTGGCTAAATATTTTGTAAATACCACATGGATATCTTAGAATTAATGATCTATTTGCATTTGTCAGTCAGGGACGTTGTCTGATTCTCTGTCTTTTTGCTTTCTTTTACTTCTGTGTTAACTGATGTCCATGTTCCTTATATACAGAGGAATATTATCAACATGATAATTGGTTGATCCATTAGTGCTGTTTTCCCAGGTCCATCCAGCTGCCTAAGGTGACTCATGGTTTCCACACATCTCATGAACTCCAAACATGTATTTAAGCCATTAAAATAAATATATTTCTTTTTCTTTTACAGTTTTTTAAAACCATACTAACAAATAAACAGTGAACAGAACAACAACAAGAAAATATTTTCTTCAGTATAAGTAGCAGGTTGCAAGGTCTCTGCCAGCCGCAGGGCAAACATAATGGTTTCATGGGCTTTGAGGACAAAGTTGTGGATCCAGAGGGAAACAGCTTCATCACAAGGATTAACAGAACTCCTTCTCATTCAACAACTGCATGCAGTTATATGCTGTAATGGGAATAACACTTGTGGAAGGCAAAAGGGCTGTTTAGACAATCATTTAAGAATTTGCAAGTTCAAACATAATGTACACAAATTATGAGGATGAAGAGCTTGCTAAATACTTAAGTAATTTGATCACGAGTACAAATGAAGTCAAAAGCAATAGAAAAGCTTAGGAAATAAATACTCGGAGAGATGATAAACCAAACCATTTAGGAAACATCTAACAGAATTACAATCTCATCATTGTTATTCAGGCAAAAACAACTTACGTAACAAGCCTGTTAGAGGTGAACAACAGGCTAATTGGAAAATAAGATAATGGAAAATTTTATATAGTTTGGAAGAGTAAGGAGGGACCATAACAACTATCATGAGAGATTAACACTAGGAGTTTTTTGCTGTACCAAGAACTGTCAAAGTTCTGAACTTTAAATGTGTGCTGAGACCTAAGAATAGGCAAACATTTTCTTGAACAAATAACTTGATTCTTTTTGTTGATTTTGATGTGCCAAGAAGGGTAAATGTGATCTTTCTTTCTCCTTCTAAGAGGAACAAAAAAGGACTGCCCATATGGGCTTACCTTTCAATCACTAAAAAGCAAGAAATGCAACAAATCTGTAACTCCTTTTTTTTGGATATCTTGGTGTACATACAGGTGCAGAGCTCAAACCATATGCAAACATTAGCTTGTATATATTGATACGGCAACTTTCAGTAATGCAGATGTGGCACTCCAGAGGATTGTACATGCCAGGTGTTGGATGTCACAGCTGCCTGCAGTTATATAATTGTGCATTGAAATAAATACATTAGTGTCAATATATTTGAAGCACTGCACCTCAATACAACATAAGGCAGCCAAATATATCCATTGACTATGAAAGGTTGCTTGATGAAAACAGGTGTCCCCCTGTTCAGCTCCAGACGTCTGGGTACATTTCTGCAATGGGCTTGTGTGTGATTTTTGACTGTGAACTTTACCACTACAGAGACATCAGGTGCTGGCACTCTTGGCATGAGCAGGAGAATGGTTCAAGTGGTCCACGAGACCAGATGCCAGATTTGTGTTTCAGACTAGACCTTTAGCTGGGGTATAGTTCCATCAAAACCAATGGAGCACGGAGGTTTGTGCTGGCTAGGGATCTTGCCCACACAATCCCCCTTGGTAAGAGTTTATGAGCAGGGGAATTATTTTCAACACATTGTTCGCAAAAAGTCCAAAGTGAAGTGGTGCATTTAACGCTCATGGGGGAAAGAAAGAATTATTTGGTCCACATTAAAAAAAAAAATGCAGAAAACATTAGAAGAAAAGTAGTGGTGACCTTTCATTCAATAAGTCTCTGGATCAGCACTCACAAAGAACATGACAGACCAAAGGAACATGAACTCCAGCTTCTGTACCCCAACAGAGTGCCCTGAAAAGAGCAGAGAAAGGCCAGATCAGCTGGAGGCAAATGTTTCTCCAACTCTGTCTCTTACCTTTCACCAGTGCCTAGACAGAAAGGCTGCATGACACCCTGTGACAGACAGACTAGAGAAGTTCAGGGTGGATTCTGGGGCTGGAAAACATCTGTATTTTACACACACATACACAAAAATAAATAAATAAATTAGGAATTGGTTCTTTCCTCATTCTCTTCCATTGGATTTCCATTGGCTTGTATAAGAAGTCATTGGAGCAGGGGCTGGAATTTTGGTGGTTTGGGTTTGATGAAAATGCTTGGCATGCTTTCAGTAAGGAATAAACAATATACTTTATCTTACCAATCCTGTTCCCCCATCACTTTGTACTCTAACCTGCAAGTCTCACACCTGCATTTCCATAGCACAAATTTGCAAGTCAAAAACCACCATAAATTATAATTTCAGACACCATTTTGACAAGCTCAAACTTAGAATTATTGAATCATTGAGACTGGAAAGGATCTCAGGATGTCTCTAGCCAAATTTCCTGCCTGAAGCAAGGTCAGCAATGAATTCAGACCAGGTTGCTCTAGTTAATTGAAAACCTCCGAGGAAGGAGATACCACAAACAAGTTCCTGGGTAACTTGTTCTAGTGCTGACTGTCCTTGTGATGAAACTTTTTTCCCTTGCGACCAGTCAAAATATCCCCTACTTCAGTTGATGACAATTGTCTCTCATCTTCCTGCCAGACACTTCTGCAAAGCCTGGCTTCTTCTCAGTTACCTTCTCTCAAGCACTGGACAGCTGCTACTGTGCTCTGCAAAGACTTCTCTTTCCTTTTCTCTGTTTCTTTATCCTTGTGGAATCTATAATTACATATGGTATTTTTCAAAGACTCTCTTTCAACTCTCAGAATGTGAACAAGCTTTGGGAAAAGGTATTCCTCCTCTTTACCTGGCCATTAGCAATTAGCATGATTATTTAATGCCATTGAAATGCAATGAAACACAATATTCTACCCTGCAGTCAAAATTATTATAATGTGTTCTTGCAAGAAAGATTTCCACTGAGTTAGTATCTCCAGATCCCACGCCAGCACGGAATCTGAGGGCTTTATGGAGATGTTGAACTTTTCCCTTCATATGAACACAGAAAACTGTACTAAATAGACATCAGTGTTGATCCAAGACTTCATGATAATGAATTTGCATTGAACAGAATGACACAGGGGATAGATGATATTGGAGTGATCTACTGCAGTCTTCTGATATGAAGAAAATCACTCCAAATCTTCCTTTCTGTTTATGGAAAGAATATACATCAGCAATTATAGCAACTGCCTGCTGCAAATATGGTCTAGGTAGCCACACAGTAAGAAGAAAGAATTGTCCACCTTAGAGGGATGCATGGAAAGGGAAGAATCAGAAATGGAAGCTAATATGAGGAAAAAAAACCCCAAAAACAAACACAACAAAACAAACAAACATGAAGAAATATAATAGACACTCAGTAGACATACCCAAAGCATCTAAATTAGGTATGTATTTATTTGTATAATTTCTCACATTATTTGACCATTAACATATCTTGTACAATTATTGCTTCAGACATTTTATTCTGCTATATGTCAGAATACTATAAAATGATGTAAAAAGAAAATATTTCCAAAATTTATTGTCATTTTCTCAGTGTATTAATGTCGAGATATCTGTTTTATTAGGCATGAATGCAGATGAAAATAGTCCTTCTTCTAAAGCTGTTGCAAATGAAGCATGTGAAGATACAGATGCCTCAAGTGCAGGCCATCGTGGTTTAGGCCCAGCTGGCACCAAAGCAACACGTGGCTGCTGGTTACTCCTCCCACTAGGCACAGGGAGGAGAACTGGAAGGAAAAGGCAAAAACTCGTGGGTTTGAGGTAGGGGCAGTTTAACAGGACAAAAAAAGGGGAGAAGAAATAATAGTGATGACAGTAACACTGGCAGAAGGATATATGAAGCTAGTGATGCACAGGGTGGTTGCTCACCACCTGCCCCTGGAGCCCAACAGAGCCTAAGGTCTGTGGTATTGAATATGCCCCCGGGCTAGCGTGGGTCAGCTATCCTGGCTGGGTCCCCTCCCAGCTTCATCTGTAAATTAACTCTGTCCCAGCCAAACCCAGGACACAGACAGAATCATCTGCAGAATGAAGTCCTAAACAGATAAAATAGTAGCGGTGACAGAAATAAACCTGCCTCCTGTACAGAGGTCCAAGGTAAAGGTATGAGAATCACTGCTGTTTTCCCATGTTTTGACAAAACTGTGCCATTTTGCAAAGGCAGGCTACCCCACAGGGTGGGGAGAACCATTTGTCAAACAGAAATTGTAAGATATATTTGCATATAAACTTTTAATTAAAATTCCTGCTTTTACCCTGGTGCTGGTGGAAGCCATAAGGGTGACAAATTAGATCTCTTGCAACCCAAACAGTATGGGGGCAAAGTGTTAGAGATTATGAAGAAGCAGTACTAAGTCTGGAAGAAAAATTGTTTATGATCTTACATAGGGATCCATGTAAATGATCCCGTTTTTTAATGCAGCTGTCACAGTTCTCAGAAATACTGTGATTATAAAGCCAGCAAGGCTTGCAGTTACCAATACACTTAAATACAGATTTGGCTCTAAATTACAGAGATAATGTAAGCATGGGTCCTTGTTAGCTCTGTAGCAAATTTTGGGCTGGCAAATGCCTGTTCAGCTCACAGATTCACTGAGGCTTGACAGGGGAAGGGGGCCTCACTACAAGACATGCGCCAGAGCTTGCTCCTCAGCTGCATTATGCTGCCCTGCAGATCTCATGGGGCTCTCCAGAGAAAGCGTTGACTAAGATGGACAAGGGTGGGATGACCAAAGGTAGCAAACATCTCTTATCTACTGTTGCTGCTGGCAGGTGCAGCAGCTGGGCAAGGTGTCTGACCTTGTTTAGTGGTGGGGAGACTACTTCTCAGCAATGGGAAATGCCGTTGCATTCTCAGGCCATTACGGCATCAAGTGTCACAAACAGATGAAGTAGGAGCCAAAGAAGAAAGCAATCTTGTCAGAGGTCACAGAAAAAATCATCACAGGAGATGGGAAGAAACTTACTCCTCAGTAGGAACCTCTTGATTTTTTAACTGCTGAGCACATTTGGCTGCTGGTACCTTTGGCTGCCAAAAGAGTCCTAAGGCTCAAATGAGGTACAAGAACAAATAAATCACAGCAAGTCTCAAAGATGAGAATTTTTTTTGGCTATGCATCTTACATCCCCTATAATGTCTTTTCTCAATTATTTTAATGGAAGATGGTGAAAAATGATGTAGAGGTAAAAAAAAAAAAGGGGGGGGAGGGGCTTTGTTTTCAGCAGTGGAAACATGGATTGTGAAGGAATTCAGAAAAATAACTCATGATCATTCATTAAAATATGAAGGATGTCAATGTGTTGCATAAGCACAGACATCTCAGCTTACCTGGGTATCTCCCCTGGTCTTCAGCTACCACTCCAGAGTGAAGCACAGCTCCCATGGGTCCATGGGTCCTCTGTCTTCTCCTCCTGCCGCATTCATCACCTCAGGGAAGTATACATATGCAAATAAAGCTTCACTCAAGGAGTGGTTCTCTCTTACAGTGCAAACTGTTTCAGGTCCATACACAAGTTGAGACCGTGTTATTAAAAATGTAATTTCTGTGCCTCAAGAGCTGCAGGGTATGTCTCTGCAAGAGGATGGCATCAGACAGCACAGGATGACAAGAGCTTGTCCCTGTTGGTCTGGAGCCTTTCCTGGCCACATCCGAGCATTGCTCCAGCCTGCCAGGGTCTATTACCAAAAGCTGCTCCACCAGCTCCCACTGTCAGGAAGGAGAAAATGTAAGTCACCATCTTCCTCTTTGATCCATGGCATGGATGGTTGCACACTTCTGCTGGCAGTCTACTTAATGCCTACTTAACATAAGTTACTGAACATAGGTTTCCTGTGGAAATCTATATTAATCTCCCAAGTAAATGCTCAGTTTTATTAGCTGCCTATTTAAAATGTTTGTGGTCTTATATTTCTTCTTCTGTGTTGTGCCTGTCATATATCTAAAAAAAAATGTGTCTTTCATATAAAAAAATATGAGAAAGTTAAAAATGGTGAGTTTTAGGCTTTTGGCAACATTATAATTTGAAGTGAGAACATTATGCAATGGAGTGAGATTAGTGATTTGAGATGTGCAAAACTATAACCTTTGTGGTATTGATTATGTATACATATATATGGATGTATGCAATGTAGACATCATATATATATGAATATATAGCTCATGGCACTGAAATGTTTCTGTGGGCAGACTTCCAGGGAGGCAATGCGTAGAAGATTGCTTCTGATAAGACGTGATCAGGGCAGGTCCATGCAGAGCTGGAAGGTGTGCTAGCTGTGGTACCATGGAAGTTTGCTGCCATCCTGTCACCATGTTCCTGCTTCAGGTCTTGGATGCCAGTGTGAAGTTCCCTTAACTCTCTCACCAACACTAGATCCAAATAACACATTACCATCTGTAGAGGTATCATTTCAGCTGTGCCCCAGAAACTTATTTATTGGATCAGTGTCATACAGTCTCAGACTCTTTGAGAGTCATGAGTAGAGGTGAATTAATGAGTACAGAGAATTACCTTGTGTATTCTTGGCATTCAGAACAGATAATCCTCCTAAGTGTTGGAAGTTCTGCTTCATTCTGTCATGACAGTGCGTTTGTGTGAAATATGTTCCTAGATCCCTGGATCTCACTTGAAATCAGGAGGAGTTTGGAATTCAATCATCACTTTAGCTGTTGTCCCTGTATCTCTGGATGTTTGGCGTAGTAATGCAGGTTTTAAATTCTTCTAGAATTCTGTCTCTGCAAACTACCACTCCTAAAAAGCTACCATTATCTTCCATATTGTAAAGGATCAGCATGAAGTAAATATGAGCTGCTGATGTGAGATATATGTACAGCCTCCCAGTGCAGGAGGTCCTGAGCAGATACAACCGTGAACCACATCATCATAACTGCATGAAGATTCTTGCCTTGAGGACAAAAGACAGTGGGAAGAGAGGGAACACACATCTCCAAGAGCACCGCAAGAGATTATGTTGGTGCTGCTTTCTTATGCACAGGACAGGTCTGACTCACAGAGCTGCTAAAGCAATTACACTCTAATAAGCACCACACATTTAAGAGCTTTTTCTCAACACACCAAATGTGTGTAATGGGATCATGTTGAGCAGCGGAAGGGGTAGGATGGAAAGAAGGGCAAGTTTGTTTGATTTAGAGAAGCTTTTGCTTCAGCTTGGGCCACAAATTAGAAAGGAAGCTCAGAT
The DNA here is from genome assembly GCF_000691845.1 of Merops nubicus. NCBI lineage: Eukaryota > Metazoa > Chordata > Aves > Coraciiformes > Meropidae > Merops > Merops nubicus. The sequence continues at coordinate 46,602 of NW_008590796.1, forward strand.
AACTATGAGCTGATGGTCCATCAGAAAGTTTGCTCATCTAGAGGCCCGTGGGAGAGGCTACAGCTCCAGATCAGTTATGACTCCAAAGCTGACCATGATAAAGGAGATATTGCATTTTCCTGACTTATCAGGAGCCATGTAGTCTCATAATGGACAACCTGCCCTGTCACAGCCATGGCTGTTAATGGGGCCGGGACCTGAAAAAATATTATTTTCACTTCAGCAGAGTTATAAAATTAACTCACAGGTTATAGTGATGGTAAAAGACTTCTGTCTTTTTTATGTTAGTTATTAACTAGGAATATTTTTCACTGGAGGTTTATTTTGCCAAAACCCTGTGAAATTACTTGCATCAGTGAGCTATAATATAGGTAAAGCTCCATATAAATTATTTGATAGGGAATTAAAAAATACCAAGACAGCAAAGCTTGAAGAAATCAGTCACTCTTTGATTGTATTTGAGACCCCTTAGGTGACTCAGCTGATTTGCCAGGAAGTGTGAAGTTTAAAACTAGAACAACGAAAAACAGAGCACACCCTCAACCTAAACCAAAAGCCATGCCTGAAAATTTAACATAAAAAGTTTTAACATATTCTGAGCTATAACTGACTGAGGTTTTTATTATTCCACACTGCTCAGGGGTCTCTTTTAATTAATATCAACACTGCAGTACAGAAGAAAATACATTAAAACGGAAATTATTAAATTTTCCCCCAGCTGTTATTGCTAGATGTGCTATATTTTTGTCTAGTGATTATTAATAGAATTCTACACCATAATTCTGCTACTGCTGTACTACATACCTCAAGAGGCTAAAAGAGACTGGAAAATAAAGCTCAGGTACAAGATTATTTGTTAATGTCTTCCACAGTGTGACTGTACGAGACTGCCTCAGCTTCCCTGTCCCTCAGTTAAACTAATAACCTCTTGCTTCCCATGGCCACTATGAGGTTTACTTAATACCCTGTATTTGTCTCAGGTCTGCACTTCCATTTTTTGTGCTGCAGAATAAAGTTCACAATTCCTGTCCTACAATCCCTGAGGAGGGAGGTTACAGCATGGGAAAGGAACCTCCCCATGCCTGCAGGGACAGGGACATTATTCTGGTCTCCAGGTCAAAAAGGGATTGGAAAGGCTAAGACAAGAGAATTTGACTTGCAGAAAACACAGGTCCCCTCTGCTGAAAGACAGAAAGGGGATAAGTGCTGCCTGGCAGCTGAGCGCCCTGTAAGAGCAGGAACCTGTCCAGCACACTGAGACAGGGGCTTCTCACTTTGGGAAACCTCAGCAAGACATGTTGCAAAATACCCACACTGAAAGGATGCATGTCTGCAAAATGTATCTGAGGGAGACCTCAAGTGTGAAGAAAAGTAAAAGGTATCTTTTCAACTATGGGTAGGTAATCAGCAGGTTCATGAAATGTGTGCACAGAAACTCTCTGCAGGTGCAGATGGTGCTTGTGCAATTCTCCCTGCTCTTTTTAGGTGCCCACAACCACCTAGAAACTTGTCCCTGAAAGCAGCAGTGTCCTAAAACCGTATTTGCATGTCTTTTTAGAAGATAGATAACGAGAACAGGTTTCTGAGATCTGATGCCCAGCTTTGAAGACAGAACCACACAGGAAACTGGAATCATGGCCAGAATCCAAGCACTTCATTATGTTCTGCCATTTCCTAAATAAGAGACAATTAAAATGCAGCAACTTGTGCTGTTCCACCACAGCGCAGCTATTAAGCTTCAGTTTGCACATTAGGGTCCTATTTGGCAAGCAGAATATTTGTTCTAGTTATACAAAAAGATGCCACAAGACCATATACATCCCTGAATGAACAGTGTGGCACCTTGGAAAATCTGTGTGTGTGTGTGTTAATATTTTGAAGTCTGGTGAGTTTATACAAAGGTTTTGTACCTATAAATACCATGAGCCATATCTATACTTAAAAGCTCATTATCAATATTAGACTGTTAATGTAATAACAAAATGTTCATGGTGTGGCCACAAAAAGGAAAGAAAACTGCAAGCAGATTTTTTTCTATGACACCTAATTTGCAGACAGGTATCTTTTTGCGCACCAAAGTAGCTGGGAACCACAGGTCTCAATGCCCTTGACAATAAAAGCACACAAGCTGAAACATGTAGGCTCAATTAACATGGAAGCAGCAATTTCCTAACAAGGTTCCTACCTCCAGATTTAGTTTGGAAAGACTGACACAAAAATGGGGGGTCTTAACGTTAATAATCTGTGATTTGAGTGCAAGCACTGTATAATAGTAGGAGATGCAGTACAGGAAAACAGCAGGTCTTCTAAGATTGCTTGCATGAGATCGCATTAAGGCCATGGAAAAATCCTAGCAGAGAAGGAAGAAAGAAGTAAAGTGCAAAAACTTCATCTTACAGGCCCAGGATCTGGAAGAATGAGAGAACAGATGTAGTTTGATCAAAGGAAGCTAAAGAGAATTTGTTCAAGGTCTGAGAAGGGGTGATGTGACCAGGAGAAGCCTGGAATAGTGTTATTGTGAAAAGGAACTTTGAAAGGAAAATTCTTAAAAATGCTTGAGATGGGCAAAGACACTCTGGTAAGGATGTACTTGAAAGTGCTTTGAGCAGACCCTGTATCTCCTTTGCTGAGAAAACCAGTTTGAAATTGTTTAGCTTTTCTAGTCAAACAGTGTCCTGGGAGCTCCTGACATAACCTGGTGCCATCCCCTTTGTTCTCTTCTTGACCTCGCACTTCTGCTTTTTGCAGAGGCTCAGATATGCTCCGAACTTTTTGTCCTACTTTCTTCACTTAATGTGTTTTTCTGAATAGTTAGATTAAAAATGAAGGGGTGGAGGGAGGTCAGCTTTGAGTAATGGAGTTGAAGTAACGGGGTATTTTGAGGCAGTAGTCATGAGACCAAGACAAAAATGCCCCAAACTCTCCCACTTCCTGCAGAAGGCAGCAGTCAGGTTCTGCAATGGAGAGGTCCACATCTGCAGCTGGTGCTTACTCCGTCTTAGGAGAACCTTGAAATCCCTGTGCATTCTCTGTGTCTGTAAGTAAGAGACCAGTCAGGAAGATAACATATAATTTTTAAGGCCCTTTACTTTTTTTTTTTTCCTAGGGTGCAGAAATATAGGAAATGTACTGGACTGGGATCTTTGTCTGACTTTGGACATTCAAAAATTTATTGTTCTCAGCAACCATTCTGCATCAGGCCATCTGCTTTTTATGTTTATGACCCTCTATCAGTTGGAAGTGAGAGTTTTCCAGATAATCTGGTCTAGAATTTATTGTACTGAAATTATAAGTGAAAAGCATTATTTTTTAGAATTTGCTCGTTTTTTGAAAAGCTTGCTCTGTTCCCTCCTACAGCTCCTCTGCCAAATGCATAGAGCTCTTGAAAATAATGGTTTATTTGTAGGCTGTATCTACATCTATTACAGACAGAGAAAAACAAGAGACTGTATGGACATTATAGCTGCAGGATGAACAAGTCGTATATTAAAAACCCTACAACTTCCACATAACAGGAAGGAAAACATTTAAAGATATTGCAGACATTTAAAAGCAAAAATCACTTAAGACTTTCAATGCTTCTGAAAATTTGTAGTACTTTTAAAAGATCTTTTCCCTCTCTTTTACCTCATCCAAATAGACGTGTTCAGGATCAGCAAGATGAAGGTAGAGAAGTCTATCCACTCTTACACTAATCTAACCAGAAAAAAGTATATGATGTCTAGGCTTTGTAAAGCCAAGCTTTAGATCCAACATTGATGTCTGTCCAAAGGGCTGTTGCTGTATCCAGCACAGGAGATTACATGGCACATGGCAGCAGCTGTCCCCCTCCCAGTACTATGCAATCAGAAAATGCCCATGGTGATGTTTAGTTAGCTATTAAATTAAATTTAATTTTCATAGTGCTGCATATTTGAGTTAGCTGTGCCCGGGGACATGGAAGAAATTGTGAGTGTTGAGCAGAGTTTTAACAGCTTAGCAGGGGAAGCTGGCATACCCTGTACCTGGGAAGGTACTGGCTGGTGGCTGGTCTGTCCTTCCCAGTGCTAAGCAGCGAGCAGTCTCAGGGAGGGGATGGCCATCTTCCCAGCCCCGCTGCTGCAGGAATTTGCAGCAGTTTAGATGAATGACTTCAGAAAAACACAAAGCCAGAAACCTAACTTCAGAGACCTGAAATGTGAGCATTGGGAAGTGGGGCTCAGGAAGAGTGGCAAGAGCCCATTTGAGGTGCAGAAGGCAGTGCTGGTGATGCTGTTGTGGATGACAGGATGTTTCTGTAACTTCAGTGGGACACAGTTTCAGCCCAGGACAAGGAGTGACAATGGCGGGCTCAGCAAGAGTGGCACAACCAGCAGAGCTGGCCAATGGCAGGTGGGCAGGAGGACAGCTATGCTGCTGCCTGCATTGCACAGAGCAGTTCTATCTACAGCTGAACGTGCAGAATCCCATAATATTCCTATCTCTAAATTCATTCAATTAAATGGTCATTTGTTACACAAATTGGTGTACGGCTCTATTTCTGTTTCTGTCCTCAGTCCAAGTAAAACATGTCATTACATTTCAGAGAAGGTTTTGACTTTAGAACCTCCAGAAAGCATAATTGTAATGATTTCCAGCTATTGCAGCCCTGCTTTCCTCAAGAGCTGTACAGAATCCCTCCCTGCAGGAAGGTTTTCTGTGCCATGAGACTTAAGAAGAGCATATGCAACACCAGTGCTGTCATGGGAGACCCATGGGAGTCTAGGGTCTTGAGGAAGGTGACAAGTGCAACAAGCACTTGCCACAGTGAACACATCTCTGCCTCCTATATCTCAGAGATACTGCTTGGAAATGAAGACATTTTGGGGACATCAATTTAGAGTAAGAATAAGATCTTGTCTCCTCACTGGGTTAATACAAATTTTGTTATTTCTTCATTATAAATCTGTATTAACTCATGTCAGCTGAAACTCCAGCACTCCACCCAAGAGGAAGGACATGATTTCTGACTTCCTCATAACTGAAGTTAAGTATCTCATAGAATCATAGAATCCTTT
>NW_008590797.1:0-211 GCF_000691845.1 Merops nubicus
CACCGAGGCCCTGCACCTCCTCAAACGGCAGCTGGCCGAGACCAAGGTACGAGGGGAGACCCACCTGTGACCCTCAGGGACCCCCAAGCCTCGCCCCAGCCCTTCCCCTCACTGGGCGGGGGTAGGAGTGCAGCTGGGGTCAGGGTCAACCCCATCCACCCTCCCACAACATCCATCCCTGAGCCTCCCCCACCTGATTTGGGGACTAAGT
>NW_008590797.1:290-1540 GCF_000691845.1 Merops nubicus
TTGTGGACTAAGTGCTCAAACAAAAAAGTTTCATGAATCTGCCCCATTTTTTCCTGCCTGGTACCCCAAAATCTGCTAGCAGGTTGAGGAAGTGACCTCTCAGGCTGCTCGTCCTTCTTTTTATTTCCATCAGAGCTGCTTTTATTTATCTTTTAAATTATTTTTTATTTACTTTTATCTCCTTTCCTTGCTCAGGGGTTCACCTTTCAGCGAGATTCAATTTTCTCTCCATCCCTGCCAGCGATGGGGATTTTCTTTAGGTTTTCTATAGGGATAAATATCCACCCTCGGGTTCTTGCAGCATCCAGAATCATTTGTGTTAATGGGGCTGTGGGAGTTTATTTTGGGAATTATGGATTCAGGAAGGGGTCATGGCAGGTTTTTGGGGTTCCTAATCTCCACCTGCCACCCAAAAATCCTCAACCTGCGTGTGACTGTCGGGGTAGCACTTGAGTTAACAGGGCTGTGGGGGCTCCTCTTGGAATTAAGGATTCATGGAGGCATTGAGCCAGGTTTGGGGGGTGCCTGACCTCCACCTACCCCCCAAAAAAAGTCCTCAGCCAAGAGCCTGCGGGTGACTATCGGGGAGGCTTTCGAGCGGCTGCACCGGCTGCTGCGGGAGCGGCAGAAGGCGATGCTGGAGGAGCTGGAGGCGGACACGGCGCGGACGCTGACCGACATCGAGCAGAAGATCCAGCGCTACAGCCAGCAGCTCCGCAAGGTGCAGGAGGGCAGCCAGATCCTCCAGGAACGCCTGGCCGAAGCCGACAAACACGTCTTCCTAGCCGGCGTCGCGTCCCTTTCCGAGAGGTGGGTGGCACCGCGGTGACAGCAGCGTCCCTGCCACGTTGTCTCCTTCCCTCTTCTCCACCGTCCCTCCTTCGCAGGCTGAAGGGGAAGATCCACGAGACCAACCTGACCTACGAGGACTTCCCCACCTCCAAATACATGGGCCCGCTGCAGTACACCATCTGGAAATCACTTTTCCAGGACATCCATCCCGGTGAGGGATAGGGGTAGGATTGGGGTGGGGAGGTGTCCCAGTGAGGGATGGGGACGGGGACATCACTGGCGAGGGATGGGGACATCACCAGAGAGGGAAGGGGACCCTCCAGTGAGGGATGGGGACAGGGATATCATCGGTAAGGGAAGAGAACCTAGCAGTGAGGGATGGGGACATCACTGGTGAGGGGTGGAGATGTCATCAGGGAGGGAAGGGGACACACCAGAGAGGGAAGGGCACATCGCTA
>NW_008590797.1:2222-3330 GCF_000691845.1 Merops nubicus
GCAGGGAGGGGTGGGGACGTCACCAGTAAGGGAAAACCTAGCAGTGAGGCATGGGGACATCACTGGTGAGGGGTGGAGATGTCATCAGGGAGGGAAGGGGACACACCAGAGAGGGAAGGGCACATCGCTAACAAGGGAAGGCAACCTACCAGTGAGGGATTGGGGATGGGGACATCACTGATGAGGGACAAGGATGTGCCAGGGAGGGTTGAGGGCACACCAGTGAAGGATGGCGATGCACCAGTGACACCACAGTGGTTTGCAGACTGGTGGGGCAGAGCCACCTGCGCTGGGCCCGGGAGCTGCGCTGACACTTGTCCCCTCCGTGTCCCCTCTCCCAGTGCCAGCAGCCCTGACGCTGGACCCTGGCACGGCCCACCACCGCCTGATCCTCTCCGACGACTGCACCATCGTGGCCTACGGCAACCTGCACCCCCAGCCTCTGCAGGACTCCCCCAAACGCTTCGACGTGGAGGTCTCAGTGCTGGGTTCGGAGGCGTTCGGCGCCGGGGTGCACTACTGGGAGGTGGTGGTCTCCGAGAAGACCCAGTGGATGATCGGCTTGGCCCACGAAGCCGTCACCCGCAAGGGCAGCATCCAGATCCAGCCCAGCCGGGGCTTCTACTGCATCGTGATGCACGACGGGAACCAGTACAGCGCCTGCACCGAGCCCTGGACCCGGCTCAACGTCAAGAGCAAGCTGGAGAAGGTCGGCGTCTTCCTGGACTACGACAAGGGGCTCCTCATCTTCTACAACGCCGACGACATGTCCTGGCTCTACACCTTCCGCGAGCGCTTTCCCGGCAAGCTCTGCTCCTACTTCAGCCCCGGGCAGAGCCATGCCAACGGCAAGAACGTCCAGCCGCTCCGCATCAACACCGTCCGCATCTGACGGTGGCTTTTGGGGTGTCCCCCGCCCCACCCCGGGGCGTTTTCCCCCCCAGATCCTGCCCCAGGACTTGGCCCCGGCGCTGGGCAGGATCCGACGCTTTTGCCACCCCCTCAGCCGGTGCTTGTGGGGGGGGAGGGGGGAGGGGGGGCCGGGCTGCTGCAATAAAAGGGGTTGGAGAGATGGGGCTGGGGGGAGGGGAACCCCGGCGGGGGCGGG
>NW_008590797.1:3342-4543 GCF_000691845.1 Merops nubicus
CGTTGGCCACCCCCTCAGCCGGTGCTTGTGGGGGGTGAGGGGTGAGGGGGGGGCCGGGCTGCTGCAATAAAAGGTGTTGGAGAGATGGGGCTGGGTGGTGGAGAACCCCGGCGAGGGGGGGGTGTGCCACGGTGAGCTGGATGGTGCCCTGGTGTGCCATGTGTGCTGCAGTGTGCTGTGACATGCCATATACGCCATGGTGTGTCATACGTGCCGTGCTGCGGCGCGCCATGATGTGCCACCTGTGCCATGCCACGGTGTGCCATGCTGTGTCATGCCAAACATACAGTGGCACGCCCACAGCACCGTGCCATATGTGTTGTGCCACGCCATATGTGTGGCACAGGGCTGTCGTGTACTGTCTCGTGCCATGCCATATGTGCTGTGCCATGCTCTGTGTGTGCTGCACCGTGCCATGGTACCTCGTGGTGTGCCACGCTCTGTGCCCTGCACCATCCATGCTGTGCTGTGCCATGCTGTATGTACTTCCCCACGCCATACTTTGCTGTGCTGTGCCACGCCAGACATGGTGCCCTGTGCTGCACCGTGCCATGGTGTACCACGTGCCACGCTGGCACAGCACTGGGGACACAAGAGCAGCAGGATGGGGTCTGTATACGGGGTGCTGCTGTATAGGAGAAGTTCTCCTATAGGTGCTGGGTCTGTGCCATGGGGAGGGGCTGGGGGAGGTGTGTGTATAGGGGGGACACCCTGTGGAGAGCGTGTCAGGCTGTAGAGGGGCTGTGCTGTGTAGGGGGGTGATGTATAGCAGGTGGGGTGTATAGGGGGTGGTCTGTATAGGGGTGGTCTGTACAGGGGGTGTGATGCACGGAGGCAGGCTCTGTAGGGGTTGGGCCTGGGTCTGTGCCATGGGGAGGGGCTGGGGGAGGTGTGTGTATAGGGGGGACACCCTGTGGAGAGCGTGTCAGGCTGTAGAGGGGCTGTGCTGTGTAGGGGGGTGATGTATAGCAGGTGGGGTGTATAGGGGGTGGTCTGTATAGGGGTGGTCTGTACAGGGGGTGTGATGCACGGAGGCAGGCTCTGTAGGGGTTGGGCTCTCTGGGGTAGGGCCCTATAGGGGGTGGGTCAGGCAGGGCTGCGATGTACAGGAGGTGTGTGTAGGGGACGTGGGGCACAGGGGCGATGCTGTCTGGGGAGGGCACAGGGGCTGTACTATTTTGGGGTGTAGGGGCCATCCTTT
>NW_008590798.1:0-3887 GCF_000691845.1 Merops nubicus
GGCAGCCCTGCACCCCACTTCTCCCGGGGGAACTCGGGATGGGGATGGGATGGGACGTGTCACGGCGTGGGGAGGAAGGGCTGACCTGTTTGCCACCAGCCCCTCGGAGGGTGCGAGACGTGCGCTCGGGGGCCGTTATCGGAGCTTCTCCACCAGCCCCTGGCCCCGGAGTGTTAAAGAGTTGCCACAAATGCCACAACGCGGCCAGGTCTCAGCCAGCACCCGCCTGCAGGAGGTTCGCCCCGTGCCCTCGGCTTTCACCAGCGTGGTTTTCATTAGCGTGTTTTCTTTGTCACACTGCGCACAGCCTCGGGTTGGGGGAGCGTGGGGGGGGGCCTGTGCTTTATAAATCCAATTAGTCTTGTTATTCAAATTACTCTGCCTTTTCTGCTGAAAGTCGCTGGAGTCAGAGCCCGACACACATAAAGCTTTTTCCTTAACTCAAACCAGACCGGAGCCACCAGGGTGGTGAAAGCTCAGAGGGGGGAGAAGAGGGGGGCAGGAAGGGGTTAAAAGCGTTATGAGCATGAAACCCTTTTGCTTCGTGGGATGGGGGCCTGAAAGCTTTTAACCCTTAAAGGGATGTGCCTTTGTTACCCTACGGCTCTGCAGGATTCTCGCCCAGGCTGAGAACTGGCAGACTTGGGGCATGTGTGGGAGCTGCAGGCATGGGATGGAGAGGGCTAAGCTCACTGGAGGCTTCCCCCGGGCACTGGAGGGCAAATGAGATCCTGCACACTGGGACAAGGAGCGATGGAGACCCGTAGGCTGGGCTGGAATGGGTGACAATCCTCCCTATCGCACCCAGGGGCCCAAGGAGAGCTGGGGGAGAGAAGGGTCCAGGGCTGCTCCGCCCCTCAGGGGTGCCAGCGCTGAACCAGGGCGCATGGGGAGATGGGCTGCCATGTGCTGGCCAGGGGGTGGCTCGGGGTGACCCAAGAAAGGTGTGAAAATCCACAGCTGTCTGCTTTTCATGTCACGTAATGTCCCCAGCACCCTCTGCCATGTGACAACAGACTGAGAGCTGTTCAGAGGTCTCTGTATGGTGGCTTCATCCAGCCTGGATTTGAGCCTCTCATCCCTTTGGGTCCTGCTGGGCATCACCCAAAGCCAGGACACAGCCTGCCCTCCAGAAAGCCCCACTCCTGGGGTGGGGTGGGAAGCTGCACATGCTGGAAACTGCCCGAAAGTAGAGAATGTCATTGCTGTGGAGCCAAGAATGGGGAGATACGACCAAGACTTAGCAAAGTGGGGGTGACCCCTGAGAAAGGGAGCTCGGGGTGACTGTCAGTGTGTAGGGAGCAGAGCAGGTGTGTGTGCAGGAGAGCACATAGTCCCTGTGTCTGAGGATGGAGAGGGATTCACCAGCGTGACTCGTGCCAGCATGATTTGGAGGGTGGGAGGAGATGGGTCATGGGAGTACGTGTGACAGCAGCATGGGATGTTTTGGCTCCATCACAAGGAAGGGGTGAGTGATGCCTGTGGGTGAGGTTGGGTCCTGCTGGGCTGTGCTGGGGCCTTGGCCCTCTTGGCTGAAATCAGGTTCTAGGCACCTTCCAGAGCGTGACCCTGAGAAGGTTTATAGGACAGAAAGGTGGACTCTAGCCTAAAGAAAGCTATGCCACCACAGCAACGAGCAGCCAGCTATCTATCCCCTTTTTCTTCTCACTCTACATTAGGGTGGGTGTTTCTGTATTGATTTGGGGAAATCACTGCCCAGATTTATGTCTCTTATCCTGCCATGGGCCAGGGAGCATTTCCCAGCAGAGTGGTGAAAACTGTAATGTGAGGACTTCCAGCTGATGCTGTGTGAAGGCGAGTTGTCCCTTTGCAAAAAGAGACATCATCATCTGCACACAATGGAAATGCTGGAGTGGCTGAAGTTTGCCTGCAACCAGTGGCCAGCCCGAGGAGCTGTTGGTTAAGCACTGTCCTGAAGTCCATCAGTGGCTTTGAAACCAGCCCCAAAACTTGGCTTGTCCTGTTCCTGTTGTTTGGTGCCTGCTTGGGGCAGGGCCAGGGGAGTGGATCATGCGCAAGGATGGAGCAGGTGCAAGGATGGAGCAGGTGCAAGGATGGAGAAGGTACTTCCCCTTCAGCACAGCCACCAACTACCTATGGGTCCCCTACAACCACCAGTCCCGTCTAGCCCCTGAGGGCAGGAGCACCAGCCAGGGAGCTCAGACATGGCCACCAGTAGCCCTGAGGCCCAGGCAGCCACCAGGCCGTCATGGGGATGAAGGTGGCTCCCCACGCCGAGGTGTGATGCTCCTGGGTGCTGTGGCAGCAGCAGTGTTTGCTTCACCTCCATGTCTGTGTGTCTGCCATGCTAACGCCAATGGAGATTTTGCCGTGTTTGAACACCCCTGGTGCTTATTTCGCATGTTGCTGCTGAAGGAGGCATTGTAGGGAGCACTGCACGATTTTATGTTTTCCCTTGTCTCCTTTGGGTCTGGAAGAGGACTCTGGCCCAGGACACATACATGGCCAACATCCCCTCTTCCCAAACCAGGACTGTGATGGGGAGAGGCCCCGCAGAGCCACTCTGATGGGGCAGGTAAGGGTGAGGCTGCAGACACAGCAAGGGCACAGGACCAAGAGGGCATCTCTGACCCTCTGGCAAGGGCCAGGAGACCAGGGAATGTCCCAGGCAGAGACTCCTGGGTCTTTGATAGTAAAGTGCTGGCATCTTGGTAGGCACAGTGTGTTTCTCCCCAGGGGTTTGCTTTGGGAGTTGCCTTTTGGGGTTTGCCATTTTCCCTGGGCTCCCCGGGATGCTTCAGTCTTCTGACTTTCTGGGTGTTTTTCCCCAGCACTGTGCTGGGATGGTTGTGCTCTGGGGCCAGGCTGCCTTGCTGGGCTGGTGGGAGTGGGAACATAGTGTCTCAGACTTTTATTCAATGTCGAGAAAATGAAGCAATTCTAAAGCACGGGTGAGTCTATGCCGTGAGCCTCCCTCTGTGCCAGTCTTTGGAGAGTACGAGTTGTGTTGCCTCTAGCTGCTGGCAGCCTCAGCTCCACAGCCAATGCAGGGCCAGGTTGTTGGGATTTTCCAAGCTAAACACCATGGTTGTCTTTGTCCTCCTTAGATGCTTCCTCCCTAGAAACAGGGGTCTGGCAGCATTTCACCCACAGCCTGGAGGTCCCAACATCAGTCCAGGCTTGTCAGTTTTGTTGTTGAGCATCCCTTTGGGAAGAGGTACTGCCCTGAGCGGTGACGGCCCAGAAAGGCCAAAGGAAGAGTTACTGTCTCCACACTTGTCCCCGCAGGCAGCCGTGCCTTGTGCAGATCCCGGGTGGGGATCCGGCAGGTCAGAGAGGATGCACCTCCTGCCTGTGCCCAGGGGGACTCCATGGCAGTGCCGGAGCCGGATGTCACCGCGTTACCCCACCACAGCCCTGGGGGGTGGGTGTCTGTGCCCCGACACGCTACGTGCGCAGCCGGGCCAGACGCACAGGTCCTCACTAGCCCCACTGGCTCCGGCAGCGGCACAAGCCCCGGCTTGGCGGGAGCCTCTTCCAGCTGGCTTGGCTAGGTGAAACCCTGTCACCCTCGAAGATGCCATCAGCAGCTCCCTGGCGGCGCCCCCTGCCAGCCCCAAACACCCACAGCCCCTCTGAGCTGTTTTCCCGGGAACCCGGCGCCCGGCGGTAGGAAGTCCCTCTTGGCATCCGTCCCTTGGACAAAACCTTTGGGTTTCCCAGCCCTGTCCCTGGAGCCTCCCAGACGTGGGAAACCGCAGGGGAGCACTGGGGTGCAGGCAGCTGGTTCCATGCTGGTCTTGGGGATGCTGGTGGTCAAGCCCTGAACCTCCTGCCAGGGTTGTGATGAGTTGTGATCCCACTGAAGCCAAATTTGGGCTTTCTGCCTTTTTTTTTTTTTTTTT
>NW_008590798.1:3944-8799 GCF_000691845.1 Merops nubicus
TGGTGCGAGGCTGAGCAGCATGAGTGGCCCCAAACAGGGGGAGGGGCTGGGCTGGTGAGGGAAGGGGCAGATTTTGGTGCCACGGATGGTGGGGCAGCCTTGCAGAGCAGCTAACGGTCTGGCCAGGCCTCATCCAGACCCGGGGAGGGTCCAGGGAGTGGTGCCGGCTGGGGGGCATCGTGGTGGCAAGCCTGTGTGGACGTGCAGGGCTCCACAACCCTAACCTTTTGCAGCCAGACAGAATAACAATGCTGGCCTGCCGGGCTATAATGGCCGGTGTTTGGGTGAGATACAAAGGCACAGGGCTTTCACATGAGGTAATCCTGATAAGTTACGCTCCCATTCACCGCCCTGCCTGGCAGCCGGCGCCTTCACCCAGCTGCCAGGAGGGGCCCACTGGCCCCCCGAACCTCTGCTGGAGCATCGTCCCCTGCTTGCCCTCGGAGTGCAGTTCCCACTCAGCCTGCAGCCCTGAAGCAGCTCCCGTGGGGGCTGTTCATACCCCATCCCAACGTGTGTGGGGTGGGGGACTGGGTGGCAGTGACAGAGGGTTGTGGGGTGAGTCCCTAAGCCCTGGACTGCAGAGCAGCATTCACCGTTGGTCCCTGCCTGCCTCGAAGGTGCCTCTTCTGCCTCCCCCTCGGAGTGCAGTTCCCACTCAGCCTGCAGCCCTGAAGCAGCTCCCGTGGGGGCTGTTCATACCCCATCCCAACGTGTGTGGGGTGGGGGACTGGGTGGCAGTGACAGAGGGTTGTGGGGTGAGTCCCTAAGCCCTGGACTGCAGAGCAGCATTCACCGTTGGTCCCTGCCTGCCTCGAAGGTGCCTCTTCTGCCTCCCTGGGGGCATCAGACAGAGCTTGAACTCGCTACACACCCCCTGTCCCCTGTGTCCTGGCCTGTCCACCCCCCAGCCCCACTACCCACAACCTCAGTAGGTGCAGGGCACCTGCCTGCCTGGGTTTCCTGAAGGGACCTGTGTGTCCCATCGTGTGTCCCAGCACTTTGGGACCTCAGAGCTTTATCATCTGAAGCCACTTTGAGCACCTTCGGGAACCTTGGTCCTGCCACTGGCAGGGCAGGAGGGGGTAGGGAAAATGAGGGCTGGGTTTTAAAAGAGATTTGGCCATCTATAACTAGGGAGGGAGAGCCTTGAAAGTATCCAGGAGACAAATCCAGGAGAGCCAAGCTAAATCAGAAGCAAGTAACCAACCCTGCTGCTTCAGTGTCCTACCCTGGTGCCCCACCTCTTTCCCCCACTGCCTCCTTCACCCCTTTCTTAGCTGCCTGTCTCTCTTTGCCAGGTTCTAGTGCTCCCTTTCCTTTGCTGGACAAACACAGCCAAAGCAAACCTTCCCCCCTGCCTGGGGCACGCTGTAGGTGTTCCTCCAGGCACTGCTGTGGCTGAAGGAGATGGGAACCCAGCAGTCCTGATCATGGGTGGTATGTTTCCCAACCAGAGGTAAGAGGGCTCAGGAGAAAACTGGAGAAGCTGAAGGACAAGTGGGGCAAGACCATATGTATTGTGACACAGTTAGCAGATGGGTATCTACTATGGACAGAGATGTTTTTTAGATGATTTATGGTAATAAATCTGTCTCCCTCCTCTCTATTCCCCTCAAGCATGGCTTGTGTCCTCAGGTCAAGTGCCCAGATGGCTCCCAGTGCCCGAGTGATGTCAAAGCGAGTGAGACTCTGGCTTCATCCTGGGTACTGCTGCTGCAATCGAGACATTTCTAAGAGCGCTTAGAGGCTCCAGAGCAAACCTGTGGCCCTGCTTTGCCTTTGAGTGTATCCTCGTGCCATGTGGGTCTATCTGCCAGACAACAGCAGGGACACAGAGGCAGAGCACCCCACTTCCCTCCATCTCCCTGCTGTGGCCTGCAACCTGAAATATTCAGTATCAACAGGAGCTGACATTTGGGTTGGCAGGGACGACATCTCCACGTGCAGTGCTGGTTCACACCTGGTGGGCTTCGGGAAACAGATGGAGATGTCAGAGGAACTGCTCTGCTCCCATCCAGGGTACCTCTCGTTGAGTCATCCTGGGGCAGCTCCAGCCCTTTGGCCAGTGACTCCTGATCAGCAGTGATGTAAGGAGTGCCGGGCGGGCCCTCGCTCCTCACTGAAACCACAGGCAGAGGAGCCAAAGCCTTCGTAAGCAGGGTGCTCCGGGCCAAGGAGCCACACGGCGCTCTCGCCTCGGCCGTGGTGCCACAACACGTTCCAGCCTCCAACGCCGGGCAGCAGCTACCAGTTACTGCCCGCGGGAAGAGGGTGAGATAATCCTGCGCTGGGAAAGCAAGCTGGGGCACTGGGCTGGGCTTGCTGCTACAGGACCCCAGGAAATGAGTGTGAGGGGAAAATCTGCCCAGGGACCCACTCCCTTTTAGGAAGCCTGTGAGTTTCCATGGAGGGTCAACTGCTCCTTTCTGCTCAGCAGCCACGAGGACAGTGTGGGTGAAAGGTGGAGGCAAAGGTGAGACTGAAGCAGCCCAGACTTCCTGGGAGGGACTGCGTGTGGTGAGATCCTGCATGAGGCACTGGCTCGTTGCCATGTTTGCACGAGGCCTCTTCTGAAGGGTGTGAAGGATGCAGGCAGCTGGTCCTGGGCACACAGGGATCTGCCGCATGCCTGCGGGGCGCTGCGGGGGCAACACGCGTGTGCTGTGTCTCTTGTTTGTCTGAGCCAGATGCCGCAGAGCAAAAGGGGGCACAAATGCAGGCTCTGCCCCACAGACCAGACCAGATCTCCAGATGGCCGGCTGCTACCAGGAGTGGAGGTCTGAGAAAGGCTCTGCCAGTCTGCTGGGGCTCATGGCCTCTTGAGCAGCAGGGGCCCAGCTGGAGGCAGGAGGCAAGGGTGATGGGGGCATCCAGCCGTGGAGCCGTATCCTTCTCACCACACATCATACCACCACGAAACTGCAGGCCCCAATGCCAGCAGCAGTGCTAAAAAATACCGAACCCTCCCTGCTTCCTCCCCCAGCCTATCGTCTCCTGTGGAAGGAAGAGGGCACACTGAAGCTGCTGCAGCTGGTGGCACCACCTTGGCCACCAGAGCTTGGCCAACCTCTGGGATCAGCTTCATCCCCACAGGTGTGAAGATGAGCAGAGACACAGTGTGTCTCGGCGGCACAGAGAGGAGCTGCTGTTCACACCTCACTGGAGCAGGGAGGGAGGCAGCAGGGCTGGGAGAGGTCTCGTGCACCCCCTGCCCCATCTCCTGCTCTTCCAGGAGGGTGAGCTCCTCACTACTCTGTGCAGCAAGAGTAGCATGGAGGGACAGCATGGGCCAGCCCGCACAGCTGGAGATGTGCCACCACCCTGTGCCTTGCTTGGCAGAGTAGATGCCAACCACCTCACTTTAGCAGCAGCTGGGGGAACACGGATTCTTCCATGGAAACGGTGATCCCATGGGGGCCAGCTCCAGTGGAAGCGGCATCCACCCTCCATCTCTGGGCCAGGGGGGACTGGTGTGACTGGTGGCTCCGCTCACCCAGAGGCTGCTGGTTTCCTCACCACCCCAGCTGCAGCAGCTGCGTGACTGGCATAGGGCTGCTCGATGTCCTCTGGCTCTGCCAGGACAGAGACGAGTCCTCACTCCCTTCCTTGAGGTGGCCAGAGCTGCTGGGGTGGGGACAGCTGAGGAGCCAGCACCAGCGCTGGCAGATTGCCTCTGCAGCCAGCACTGGCTGGGAGTACAGCTGTGGGGCTGGTTTGTGTCTAGGAGGGGCCAGAAGCCACAGGGGATGCTACGCGCTGAGCAGACACAGCCTCACGGTCTTTAGAGGTACCAGTGCCAGGCACTGTGGATGGTGACCTGCAGTATGAGGAGCAAGCACCGTGGGGAAGGCACCTTCCCCATCCTAAGCAAAGGGACAGCATGGACAAGCTGCTCAGACCCATATTCCCACCGAACTGAAGACTGAAGAGACCCTTTCCTCACCACAGCCTCTCTTGGCATCACCAGCTCAGGTCCCTTTTGGATCCCTCATCCATTCCCCAAGAGGCTGCTCCAGTCAGCTCAAACAGGATTGACTGGGGGTGCCATGAGGCCAGTTTATTGCCCTCCAGATTGTCTTCTGGTTGAAGAACAGAGAACTGTCAGACCTATCCTGAGTTTGCAGGTAACACCACGGTGACCAAACCACGCTCAGCCAGGCAGACCCTGGATCTGACTCTGCTATAAAGCCCCATGGGAGGTCTGCAGTCACAGAAAGAGTGGGGAGTGAATGTCCCAACTCCTGACTCTGGTCTCATGCTTTAACATCACCCTCTGATGTGAAAGCTCCGACTTATCCTGGTGGAGATCAGACCCCTGCTGCTCAGCACTATGAGTTGGTCATTACTTGGGTGCTGTGGTGTGGGTGGGCTGGAGAACTAGCATGTTGCTGGTGCCCAACCTTTGGTGCTAGAGGAGCGTAAATTGCTCAAGGAACAGGAGCCCAGTCTCCTCTACAGTGAAGGTGAGGCCATGTAGTCTTGAATGGGGTTTCCCTGTGTGGCTTTTAGAGGTACAGGTGCTTTCAAAGCCCTGGGATTTTCCACTGGGACGACACCAGCCTCAGCTCTTTACAATATTGCATCAAGCTTTGCCTTTTTCACCCATCTGGCTAGAAACTCCGTCTGAAGCAGGAGCGCTGGCAGGGAGCTGGACCAAACCATTAGAGGCCCCACCTGGCGCCAGCTGGAAGGCAGGTGTCAGCAAACCCCAGGGACCAAGGTGCCTGTGAACCCTGCAGGCTGGGGACATTCCGGGTCCGGTCCCTGCTGTGGTGACAGCACCACCCTGGCCCCGCAGAGGTCCCGTGAGATGCCCCCGGAGAGGTCCCAGCCAGGGCGGCCTTGCACCCCT
>NW_008590799.1:0-9852 GCF_000691845.1 Merops nubicus
TAAAAGTGGTTTAAACCACCACATAGACCTATTGAATGTTTTAGGCTGGAAGGCTGCTCTGGAGCTCATCTAATACATCAACCTGCTCAAATGCAGATAATGTTTGAGCACGTTGCCCAGGACCTTTCTAGAGAAGTCTTTTGTATCTCCAGAAATGGTGATATCCACAACCTCCCAGGGCCTCTGACCATATGTATAACGACTCATCTGAGGAAAACTCTTCTTCATACTCATGCGAATTTCCTTTGCTGTAGCTTGTGACCATTACCTCTCCACCCTGCATCTCATAAAAGAGTCTGCCTCCATCTTTCCACCAACCAGAGAATGGGGAGTTAAAGAGACCAATAATACTCTCCTTCAGCCTTCTAGCCTATGGGCTAAGCAAAGCTGGGTGTCCAGCCTCTACTACTTGAATCTCCCCAGACTATCCCTATCTTCCCACGTTCAGAAGCCCAGAACTGTACACAGTACTTGAGCCTCAGCATCACGAGTGTGAAATAGAGAAGAATGATCACTTTCCTTGGCCTGTGGCTGTCCTCTTGCTAATGCCACTCAGAGTGCACTTCCTGCCAGAATTCTCTGAAAAAATATAGACATAGACATTCCCATAGACAATGGGACGCTTCAGATATGCTGAGCCTGTGGGTATGTTTGATTTTGTAAAATCCTTTAGCTCTAGGGACATCATAGGAGAAAAATTAACACAACAAGAGAGAATATAGTGAAACTTGCATGAACCATGCATATTCAGACAAATCTCATTAAACTACTATTTAGCTGAGTGTTAACTGTGCTTCCAGAAATTGAATAAATTTTTAAATAAAGTTAAAATCTGCGTTTCAAAAACAGAAAGGAAGCATAAGGAACTTTAGCTTAGAAAAATGAGAAATATGTAAAATCTTACCAATATCTGAGAGTAGTAAATTGTTTTGTTTCATGATAGCCTACAGTCATTCATCATTCTGAAAGTCATTTGATAGGAAAAAATAATTAGTATGGTCATTTTAAAATATACTAGTTGAGCACTGAAGGGAGCTAGCGTGTTTTCATTAATTCTGCTGTATTTCATAACTGTTGTTAATTTACAGTCATTAACTGTTGTTAATAATTGTTGTTTATTTGAAGCAGTGAACTAAGAAGATAAGCACCTGCATGAGGAATAGTGGAAAATAATAAGGTGTAGTTCTATAAATCGCTAGTTATGTGGCAGCCAGCCGCAACTCACAATTTATTCTACAAACAGGTAGAAATTAACTCCTTTTAAATACATGCCTAGCCCCACTTGTATCAGTTCACTGGCTGCAAAAGGCTGAACTTTTCTAATTGCCTACAGTAGAGAGAAAAAGACATTTTTCAAAGTGGGAAGCTGTTTGAGAGAGAACAGCTCTTGGTCTTTCTGTTTGTATTGGTAATTTATTAGCTGTATGCAAAGCATTTATTTTTTAAAAAAAGAAAGACTTCTTCATATAGCAGGTGAAAGTGAAGCCACAAATCCTAAACATATAAGTAATATCCAGCGATACTGTTCCATGTTCCACCCATTGCTTGTAGCAAAACAACATTTAAGGACAATTTCTTCTTGCCTTTTTCCTTATTTGTCAAAATTATTAACATGGTTTTTAAGATATATTTATTTGAAGTTGTGGGATAGTTGAAGAGTGCCGTGTTTTATGATATTAAAAAAATAATAATTATAGATATGTGTATATGTGGAAGGGTGTTTTGTTTTTAGGGGGAAAAAAGAAATAGACAAATAGCTAGTACATATAACTCAGGGAACAATCATGAAGTGGGAAATAGACGAGATGAAATAACAGGCATTTCATGTCATGCCTTTTTAGGACTAGACAAAACAGTGGAAATAAAGTGCTCATTATTCTGCAGAATATTTCTGGAGAATAATTCTTATTTCTGTCTGCAAATATTCTGTTCAACCTAAAAAAAAATATAACCCATATGCAAAACAAAGAAAAACTGAGAAAGTATTGCAGAATAGCTCCAAGAAACAGCCTTATCTCAATAAAACATAGACACCCTAAATTATAATTTATTAATTAAGAAACTCTGGGGAATTAAGAAGCAATGACTTGGCAAACCTTCTCTAGGGATACATTTATTTCTATGAATCACAGAGCTCAGTGAGAACTACTGTTCAAAAGCTGTGTGGAAAAATCAGTATTCATCCCCCACCAATACCACCCTTCCCAGAGAACCTTCTTCATTGTTCACTGAAAACAGATAGCTATTCAAGCATATCAAAAGTGTGACAGAAGTGTCTAGGATCAAGAATCCTGATTTTCAGTATGATCTATTATCATAAAATATACATAGCCTTGTAACCCTCTTACAGACATCCAAAACCATATTCAAATCATAAACTCCCTTCTTGTGTTTCATCAGCTAACTCCTGGGCTACCTGGTCCTCTACCTGTCGTTTTGCATTCTAGCAATTCCCAAACAGCTCAGTTTGGAGGAAGCGTTGGGCACAAATCTGACTATTTTGTTTCCTCCAGCATTCAAAACAACCTTCAGAAGTTGGAATAAATTATCTAGTACAGGGCACCATTTGTTTTTCCTGTACTTTAGCTTTTCTTCAGTTATTCTTCCCCATTTCCACGCTCCATTTCAGTCACTTGAGGGTAATAACCTTTTATGAGATAGGAGTCAAGAATGATGACATCTTCAGACTAGACATAGTACTTTACAGACAACTTCCTCTTATGTCCACATGAATAGTTTCAGAAAGCTAGATGCTGAGCAGAAAGAATACTTGTCCAGGATATCTAGCCCAAAGAAGAGCTGGAATTTAAATGACCGTTTTCCTTCCAGCCCAGCTTGAATTTATGGGTATCAGGGTCAGTATATCTAGAAATTAGCCAGAAATACTTGCTTTCCATTTTAACACAATTCAAACATATGAGAGGACAACCTACATTTCTACATTGCCAATCTACAATTCACAGATTACTTTCACCTTTTTTTCTGTTTATGTGATTGGACTTTATCAGATTCTGTAAACCCAGTGCTCTTCTACCATATTACGGCAAAGTTTTTCAGTCCAAGTTTTCTGGTCCAGTTTTTCCAAAACCTTTTCTAATGAAGCCATACATTGAACTCTTTATTAAAAGCAGTTGAACAACAACAAGAACAGCAATAACCCCCAAACCCAAACACAAAACACCAGTAAACATGAATTTTCTAGATCTCTAAAAAGGAGTGGTAATTAGAAGGATAAATCTACTTGCTTAGATCATATCTTCCCAATTTGTTTATAAAAGGGGAGGCTGTGTCAATGGCCTTGTGAAGGACAACTTGTGAAAAGAGAGAAGACTGTAAGGCTCAACCAAAGGATCCATTTGAGCTTCGCTCACAGGTTTAACAGCAAGGCTCAGGTAAACACTTTAATTGAACTTCATTCACAGGCTTAACACACAACTATTGCAGATTTTCATGGATAGAATGGATAAATGCATTATTTAATCTTAAAAGCAAGAATACACTATAGCAATCTAAAAAGAACACTAAATGTTATATGTGTGTTAGTTGTGAAGAGTTTTAATCTATGACAATAATTAGTATCTTTGAGGAACAGAAGCTCACATTTTTTATGATTTTATTGTCTATCACATTTTGTACAGAAGTAGAACCTAATGGAAAACCAAACTAAAGAAGAAACTGAAGTTTATTACAGCTATTTTTAAAATATGTATAAAATAATAAAAATAAATATAAAATAATAATAAAAATGCACCACAAAATAATTAGCAATAAAACTACATGACTAAATTGCTGCTCTGTTTCAGTGAAGGACAATATAAGCTACACATTTTGGCTTGATGTATAAAAATTGTTGAAGATTTCAATATGACTTTTGCATCATACTATTAGAAATAGTACTGGGTATAAATAGTTACGGCTCCATCTTTGTCAACAGATACACAGTTTCATACTGATCAAGGTGATGGGCAATAATTGCTTATGTAAACTCAAAAGTCAGTTTAAATAATAAGTGTGCCTAACATCAATTTACATTCTCAGAAGAAAGACACTTCCTGAAAACGCTCTATATATTTTTGTAGACTTGAAATACAATAAATTTTTTTGAGGGTTGTTTTTTCTTTCCTCCACATAAAAGGTGCAAATGTAGTTTATCGACTAAAAGGCAGGGCTACAGAATCAGGAGAAAAAAAAAAAGTAAAAGAAACTATCATTTTTTCTTTTTTTAATTTAATCAAATCTGGTATTTCTCTTTTTCCCCATTTAATTAGTGTTTCTTTCCCTCAGATCATATAATTCAATTGTTTCTAGGTGTGGAGAGATTCTGACACTGCTTCTGACTACTCCTGATCATTATAATGAATGTCTTGAAGTGTTGGGTTTAATTAAGAAACCCCTGATATAATTCCATTTTTATATGGAAGTAAACACACTAAAGCTCACAAAATATTCTAATAAATGATCCATTCAGATTACTCTTCACTGTCTGAGTCCATAAAGGCAATCAAAAAAGCTAATATAAATTAAATAAAATTACACATTTTAAATAGATTAGTTAGATTACTTTAAGCATTTACTATGACTCTTCTCTTCCCAAGGAAAGTACTATTTATTCAACTTAACTCAAACCATTTCCAGGTGAATTAGAAGTCCTTTACTTCTCTTTAGTTCTGATTTTGAATATCTACACAAGAAGCTAATAACATTTAACCAGTCTTTCACAAACCAAACTTGTTAATTGATTTTATTTAATTTCCTTAAGCATTGCTCTGTAGATAAAATCTAAAGGGTACCTTAACAACTGAAGGCTGAATTCAAGATGAAAAAACAAAGTAAAAGAGTTAATAGTTTTTTTAAGCTTTAAGGTTTTTATCATGTTTTCTGGAGCACTTTCCTGACTGCGTTTTTATGCAGGCCTAATGACGAACAGAAAATATTTTCTTCCAAAAAGAAATCACATAAGCTGATTTACTTCTCAGATCTGCCTCAGTCTCTCACTTAATATGTCTTAAATACTTACATAAGCATGCAAAGACTTCTTTTCTGGTCTGCTTTTTGAATATGTTGAGATTATATCAGCCAGAGATGAGAAGTGTCCCACCAATCCTGAGCACTAACAATTCTCTGTAACTATTTTTCAGTTTTATTAAATAATTATCACCCTTTTTTTAATAGCACTTAAGTTTTATGACCACGAGTGCATTCCATGCTTATGTTTAAAAAAAAACAAAAAAAAAGAGGGGTGTGGGAATTTGCAACCAATATGTGAATGAAGTGGTGACCAGATAATCTGAATTCCACCAACCCAGTCACTTAAGATATATATGACAGATTTATCAAATCTGTTTCCTAGAGACTATTTGGCTCCCCAGAAACGGGATATTTATACGTTTATGGTAATTCAGACCAATGAGATTACTGCAGTAAGTTCCAGAGAAGGACCACGAGAATAATCTGAGGGCTGGAGCAGCTCTCCTGTGAGGACAGACTGAGAGAGTTGGGGCTGTTCAGTCTGGAGAAGAGAAGGCTCCAAGGTGACCTTATTGTGGCCTTCCAGTATCTTAAGGGGGGCCTACAAGAAAGCTGGGGAGGGACTTTTCACTTTATCAGGTAATAACAGGACTAGGGGGAACGGGGCAAAGCTGGAAGTGGGCAGATTCAGGTTGGACATGAGGAAGAAATTCTTCACCATGAGAGTGGTGAGACCCTGGAATGGGTTGTCCAGGGAGGTGGTTGAGGCTCCATCCCTGGGGGTCTTTAAGGCCAGGCTGGATGAGGCTCTGGGCAGCCTGATCTAGTGTGAAGTGTCCCTGCTCATGGCAGAGGGGTTGGAACTGGGTGATCCTTGTGGTCCGTTCCAGATTTTGATTCTGTTTTAACAGAGGACTTAGTAATATTGGCTTGATGGTTGGACTTGATGATCCTGAAGGTCTCTTCCAACCTAAAGGATTCTATGTTTCTATGATTCTCTGCCAGAGTCCAGTCTCAGATGTCCCTGGTGCCTGTTCCACAGCATCAGTGGTGATGTAATGGTGATGTAATTGCCATCAGGGGTTTGGGTTCAATATTTAGTTGTCTTTTCTAATCCATAAGTCTGTCTCCGTTATTCTTTTTCTATTCCCCTTTGGGAAGGGAGAGGGGTTAATTGAGAGCAGTCTGTCATTCATCTAGTGGCTGGCCCAGCCTTTAACCCTTGACACTTTGAGATAAGGAAAATTCATAGACTATGTTGTCTTCTTGTCTTTGCTTTATTTTTATGACATCATTTCCTATTAAATTACTCTTTTTTTTTTTTTTTTTTTAGTGACAGGCTATAGATCAAATTAGCCCTGTCACTTGCAAAACAAAATTGAGAGAAAATACTATTTGGCAATTTCTGTGCTTCCATAAGTAACAGTTTTTTACGCCTTGCAATAACATAAAGTCCAAATTCAAAGCCTGGATATAATAACATTATACAAACTTGCTCTGAGGAGTGATATTTGCAAATCAGAGTTAATCATTGACTCTTTGCTGATTAATATCACTAGAAGTTAACTACCAACACTCTGTCACAAATATAACTTTCTTTACACTTCAGATTAGACTTGTTATTGCCAATGACAATAAATGAATCAAAAAATGATTGATAACTTACAGTTGCTCACTTTAATTTATGTAGGAAAATTTCTTTTTCCTCCTTAATTCATCATGAGTTCCTGTACATTGAACTAGACCTCTTTAACAGGTCATTCATTGTATCAACATTCCACTTTACTATCTGCAATAATAAATTAGTTTCATAAAGTATGTCAGTTTTCAGCAAGGCTTTTTCAAATTTACAATGTCCAGCTTTGTAGCATTTCCGTCGTTGATTCACATGCTGAAAATTTTGTTGAATTTCTATCAAGACTTTGACAAGGTAGTGGTAACGACAGAATTCTGGACATGTTTCTGCAATGAATCACCTTTTACTAATTGTGGGCCATCTGCTACCTTGATTGTTAGATCCATCCTCACTTTTTTAGCTTACTGATCATAGATGTTACTAGCAGTCCCCTTAAAATATAAGATAAACATAACAGGAACAATTTTCCAGGAACTAATCTTATATTAATTTCTGTGCTTATTTATCAATACATACTCCTCTGTTTCTTCTCTGAGGCTTTATTATGGTACTACCTGCTTCACTAACCACTATTCCAGATGACAGAAATTCCATTTTGCAACAATTCTCACACTTAAAATGAATGAAAGAAAGTTTACATACACTGTCCTAAAATGATCTCACATGCTAAAGTAAAAGGCAAAGAAATAGATTATTCTAAACATTACATTTTAATCCATTTTCTACTTTTTTTTACTTTTCTTTTCTTGTTGAAACAAGATGTTTCAACATAATTAACACTTCCCCCTTTTCTTCCTTAAAATAATATTTTGATAAATAATGTCACTTTTTAAGTGTCCTGATGGATGAACATCACAGTTTTTTTTCTGTGGAATTCCAGTATTTATATGTTCTGATAGGTTAATATGAAAAAAAAAATAAAAATCATTATATTAAATTTCTTGGCCGTATGTTTTCTTTTCTTCCAGTATGGAGATTATAGATTCATAGCTGTCAACTGACTATATACTTGTCAGTCTATCAGGTTATATATATGAATATGTCATTGTATACTCTTGTCTGTGGTGTTCATCTCCAAATCCTATCCAATTTCAGTAGATTATTCACTACTGGTGGAATAGCACAAAAAGTGCACAAGAACAGCATAACTTGATAGCTAGAGCCTGATTTCTTTTTCACTAAAGACTCAGATGAATGTTCCTAAAACTTCCTTATCACCAAAGAGTTTATTCTTAAGAACAAGTAAAATATTTGTCATCTGTCATTTTACCATTTGCTTAGATATTTTTACTGATAATCAAGACTACATGGATATTTTTGGACCTTGATGAATATATTTGTGCTATCAGCAAGCTGAAAGGACAAAACCTCCCATTTATGCAAGCCTGCGGCTATGAAAAAAATGAAAAATTTTAGGTACACAAGAAAGTACTTTCAAAAAGCCTTTTTTTTTTGTTTGTTTCAGAGTTGTCTTTGAATTAAAAATAGTTGATCTAATTAACCTTCCTCTCATTCCCATCAAGCAAAAAGTTACAATGGGTGATACCCTTCATTATAAATTACACACATTATAATACATACATGAAATTGTCTCCAGTTATTGAGCGGAATGTATAAACATCATAAAAGACAAACTGCAGTATAGTAGATGAAGAACTAACAGGGATAGATCACTTCATATCTCTAGATACTGCACTCAATAGATGGAATAGAAGGAAAAAAAGGGGGAAGAAAAACAGGATTGGATCCATATTTTTGAATTTTACACAGAACTTCCTCTGTGTTTTTTTAGTACTTTGATTATTTTTTTAAAATTATTTATATCTGTAAATAAATGAAAAAAATAAAATATTAAAGATAATTTTTACACTTACTACATTTCTCCTTGTTTATTGGAAACTAACATAATTTGAAAAATTATTTTAGCTTTTTTTTTTCACAAAAGTGTATCCATTTTAAATTACTTATTTTAAAGATTAAATTTGGTGATTCATTACAAAATTATTATGAACCCCTTCCACCAGAAATTGCCTATTTGTATCTTATTCTACAAGAAATTCTATGTACCTTCAAGGCTGATCTGTGATCTTGGTCAGTTTACCAGTTTGTTGAGGAGCAATGCAAATGAATGCACAGTATTAGCGTGCTGTAACTCCACAGAAACAAAAGTTGCTGTGGCTAATCTGAACTGAACACTCAACTGCCATATTTATGAGCATGTAGATTTGATAGTTTGCTTAAAAGATAAGAAGGGGTTTACACTAATAGATACAATACATTCCCTACAATTCACAATGCAAAAAATAGCAAGTAAACTAACAGTGGAAGACAAACACAACCTGAAAAATCAATCTACTTTTATGTCAATTATTAAACAAGGCTATCCTTACACAAATCAGTTAAGAGTCATTTCCTTTCCCTGAGCCTTTTAGTGTTAAATGATACAGAATTCCTAAAAATACAACATAACTTTGAATTGAAAACTAAAGCATATTTCAGTCTCTATCAATCAATACTCTCTGAAAATCAGTACCTTTTAAAAGATGTGTGATATTATGTTACACACACAAACTTTTTCCTGCATTTTTGCAGTCTAGCTATTTTTCTCTATCAAATCTATCCTAGTGTGTCAACAGAGAGCAGAGAATCCAGTAATATTTTGAGGAAGAAAGAAATTGTAAATATGTATTTCAGTTTGGGGAAAAAAAAAAAAAAAAAGTCATGTCAATAATTATTTTTAGGTTCCTCTGTTTTCTTAATGTTTTTATATGAATTGAATCCACCAAGAGGACAAAACAATATTCTAAACTTTGAAGAAATGCTATGGGGAGAAGCAGTATGAAAAACAGAAGTTCTGTTGAACATTTTTCTTTATTTCTGTATTTTTGTCTGCTGTGATAACAAAAATTATTTTATAAGAAAGAGGACTTTTATTCAGGAATACAAGCTGTAAAATATAGTCTTCAAGCAGAGAAGCAAAACAGTCTGACAGGGCTGGCACTGTCTGTTTTCTTTAGATTTACTCACAGGACTGTGGGTAATGAAGGGAAATGATGCTATGGGTTGAGACTGATGTGATCATAGAATGATAGAATGCCTGGGCTGGAAGGGATCTCCAAGGGTCATCTAGTCCAACCTCTGCAATAAGCAGTGACATCAACTAGATCAAGCTGCTCAGAGCCTCATCAAGCCTGACCTTGAATTCTTCAGGGATGGGGCCTCCACCACTCTGGGCAACCTATTCCAGT
>NW_008590800.1:0-7306 GCF_000691845.1 Merops nubicus
ACAAAAACAAAAACAAAAATAAAAAATGCTCTTGAATAAGTATGGAATAATATAGGAGTAAATATATTCCTGCTTGCAAATAAGGACTGAGCTTGTGGGGCAATGCTGCTTAAATGTGAACCTCATGAGGTTCAACAAGGCCAAGGGCAAGGACCTTCACCTGGGTCAGGGCAGTCCCCAGAATCAGCCCAGTTTGGGGGTGAAGGGGTGGAGAGCAGGAGAAGTACTTGGGGGTGGTGGGGGTGAGGAGCTGGTCAGGAGCCGGCCCCGGGCACTCACAGCAGATTTAGACTGGAGAGAAGGAAGAAATGTTTGACCCTGAGGGTGGTGAGCCCCTGGCCCAGGCTGCCCAGAGAGGTGGTCGCTGCCCCATCCCTGGAACCATCCCAGGTGAGGCTGGATGGAGCTCTGAGCACCCTGCTCTAGCTGTAGATGTCCCTGTCCCTGCAGGGGGGTTGGACAAGATGACCTTGAAAGGTCCCCTCCCACCCAAATTATTCTCTGTTTCTATGATCCTATCACCGTGAAATGAAGTCCCTCCTGGAGGCGAGTCTCCTCTCCTTCTTTCCTCGCACTGACCACTGGGTGTCTCAAGAGCTTTCTTTTGGAGCGTGGCACAGGGTGAGGCAGGCAGAGCTGCGGGCAGCTCCGTCCTTCCCTGCCAACGTTCTCCGAGGCCAGCACACATCCAGCCTCTCACACATGTTGGAGCTTTTTAAATACAACCATGAGGCACCATAACACCCATCTCAACGGCACTTATTCAGAAATATAGGGTTTTTTTTTAAGGGGAACATCTAGAAAGAAGAATATTGTCCCAAGCTAGCAGCCCAATCACTTTTTTTTTTTTTTTTCCAGTTTAATGTTTCCTTCTTCAGTCTACAAAAATCACAGCTAAGACATAGGATTATAAAAAGCAAAAGCTGCTTGTAGCTGACCTGAGCCAAGTGCACTGCGTAGGTTGCACCAGAGGAGTTTGAGTAAACAGCAAAGTGGGAGAATTCATATAGTTTTCTGAAATGCTTTCAGTATGATCCCTCCAGGATGTTAATAAAGTGGCTAAGAATATGTAGAATATATGGAGTCACGTCATTACTGTATATAAAATACATGAGCATGCAAAAAAAAAAAAAGCAAAAATCACCCCAAAAATTCAGATTATGCTGGCAAATCAAGCTCTCAAAACTTGCAGGGTGCTGCCTTTGAACTCTTTCTGCCCGTGTGCATCTTGAAAGAGTTTTTGGTGACACGACCAGCACCACAGTGGTGTTGGGCTCGTCTCAAGAAGTGCAGCCCTGGGATGAGCATCCCTACAAAACAGTCCTGTGGGATTGAGGGTGCAGAGAAGTATCCCTAGCAGAAGAGTCACTTTTTCAGCAGATGTTGATGCTTTATGGACTTTGGGAAACTGGTCTCAGCCTGGTCCTGCATCTGCTGTGGCAGCACAGGCAGTGGAGATGCTCCCTGGTTGTAATGAGCTGGCATGAGGTTTAGAACTCATCCAGATTTTTAGGGAGACAGGAAAAAACTCTCTCTCAGTCCCCATGCCAAGCACAGGGCCAGATCCCAACTTCCTATTCAGGAATTTTCCGAGGTGTTGTTGCCCCAAGATTTTAAGAAGGGCACATTTACCCCTAGGGGGCTGGAAACCAGTTCTCAGCAGCAGGCAAGGCTGCATGGAAAATTTCATCCCAAACGGATAATGTGCAGTGAAGTCGTAAGCAGAGGAAGGCAGGGGCTCGTAATGTGAAGTGTTGGGAAATGCTAATAAAAAGCAGAGCTACCAGCCCCACCTATAATATAATTTAAACTTATATATGTAATGTTTAACCTAGCAGGATCGCTTTTCCTAATAAACACGCGGCGTGCCAAGACTGTATAATGTAAATACAGCAAAAGCTTTTTTCATCCCATTACCCATCCCTGGCAGCAGACGGGGAGAAACTCAGTCCTCCCAGCCCCAGCAGCATCTCTGCGGGATGGAAGAGAAGTTTTATGGCTCTACCTGGACACGCTCAGACGCTGGGTGGGGGGCATGAGGGGGTCTGGCTGCAGTGAAGCACCCGGGGGAGGACGCAGTGCTGGAAACATGGGATTTGTGAGGTGGGAGCTCGGCTCGCGGGCTCTCCAAAGGAGAACCGTGCTCTGTGTGTGTGAATAACCTTAATGCAATTGCATTAGGAGAGCGATTAGGGCTCTGCGAGCTGTCACAACACAAATAATAGGAACAAATAATGTTAACCTTTCTGGCTGGAACAGTTTCTCCTTGAGCACTCCAGGGTTGTCTTGGTGGAAAAGCTGAAACATTTGCCGTTTTCTCCAGCTTTTTAGCAGGGTAAAACAGCAGACGAGAAGCTGAGCGGCCTTTTGTTTAAGGAAAAAATTAATGAGCTATTAAATGAAGTCCTGCTTCCTGCGATCAGATGTCCCTGGGAGTTGGACGTGGCAGGTCCAGGTGCATGTGAAGCCCTGGCCGTGGGATGCGGATCCCGCTGATGCGAAGGGGATCCGATCGGATGGGGAGGCTGGGGGAGTCCCCAACCTAGGGAAATGTATTTTCTCTGCTTCCCTCAGTAAATCTGCTCCTCCACAGTTCCTTGAGAGGAGAAATTATGCAAAGGACAGACACATTCAGATAATCCTGTTCAGGAACCTCTGGTTCCCTGCACCCTCATTCCTGCGGAGATCCAGGGGTGACTGGACCATCTGGGCTTGTGTCTCCCCAGCAAAGGCACCGCTCACTGCCATGGGTGTTGAGTCTGATGCTTTTGGGAAGCATGAGATTCCCCCCGAGAGCAAAACACATAAGATAAGTGGTGGCATTCAGGAAATCCCAGCAGAAATCTCCTTCAACATTTCAATCACTCCACTTTGCTTAAATACACTTTTGCCTAAAGGAGAGCTCTCACATTAGAGTAATGCTGAAAATGGCTAAAAAGGAGCCAAAGAAAACAAAACAGCTGCCTGCTATTCAAAATATTCCCAAATACATTTAAAAATAAACCCATGGTTTGAAATTTCCACTTTGCTCAGGGTGACAAAGAAGGGGAAAAAAAAAAATCCTTCTAAGCCTTCAGCTCTGGACGAGGTGACCCAAACAAACAGCTTTGTTTTCATGAATGATGATGCGGCACTGCACCATTGGGTTAGTCCCAACTTTCTTTGTGATTATTTTCTCGGGTTAAAGACTGCCTGTGCTTTATATCTGGAAGCTGCTGAGCACATGAGGGGGTGTAGAAGCTGTTGGGTTTAACCCTGTGTTAGCGATGGGCCATGATGGACCAGCTCTGCCTGCAGCTTTTAACCTGCAAGGCACTGATTTAGCCTGTTCGGATTAAGGATCAGGGTACCTCAATTCCCACCTCCTCCTAACCTCTGCAGTGACTCTGAATCAGCACCAACATTTCTCCGTGCCTCAGTTTCCCCAGAGGAACCCAGTGATGCTGCTGTTGCTCGTAAAGGCTTTTGGGAGCCCTCCGGGAGGGCTGGGCTCTATTATCCCCACTGCAGGGAAGATGTTGGTGAGGAGTTCAGCCAAGCTATTTCCTCGCCAGCAATTAGCACCCGCAGCATCACACCCAGGAGAGCAGTGGGGACCACAGGATGGAGCTGGCAGCCACACTCACGGGGCTGAACCCACCCTGCTCCTCCCAGCAGAGCCCTCCTGGCCGGAGGTGACAACCCAGCACTAACCTGGGGATGCAACATCAGCAGGAGCCGGATCCAAAATTCCTGCAGGCAGGAATTAGCACCAGGCAGTGGCCTTTCCCCTGCAAATACCAGGGTGAGCCAGCTCATGTTGCATACGCCTGCCCCAGGCACGATGCTCCCCGCATTATAATACGCTATCTGCTGTGTTAATGGAGGGGAGCACGGAAATTTATTTTCAGGTCAAATCCTCATCATCTGCATAACTTCCACTCGAATATTATCACAGGGACGGCAGAAGAAAAGACAAGCTGAATGCAGGAGCACCCCAGGTGTCCGGCCATTGTCAGGAGCTCGCCTGTGCCTACTGTGCATATTATTTTTCTCTGGTTTGCTCGCCCCAGCCTAATCGAGCTTTCTCTGTCACACACAGCCAGGAGCTGAAATACCATGCTCTTGTCAGAAAGCTTTATTATTATGGTAAAGATTGTACTCATTAGATATTAATTATACCCAGCAAGAGCAGGTCCAGGAATCTATTTGTCTCTGCTCAGCAATTAAATTTGCCCAGCTTTTCAGGGAAGGGTTGCAAGCTGTGGCATTAAGTTTGTGTAGCCTGCTCCCACTCTTGCCCATCCAGGGGTCTGCTGGTGTGAAGAGAGGTGCAAGGGCAGGGAATTGTCCTGAGGGATGGATCTGGCCAAGCATGCCTGCTTTGGAGCAGCCTGTGTTGGGCTTGGTGTCACCTAACTTGAGATACCTAAAAGCTGGTATTATCCTTAGCTGATTATTAGTATCAGCGTTAGCTGAGCCCTGCAGGTTGTTTTTGTGGTCAGAGGTGACACCTTTACTTATTTCCTTTCCTCACCTAACTCTGAGGGTGCTGATCACTTTCCACTGACCACAGATGGAGTCGAGGTGCCAGGCTCTTGCATGGCAAGTATTTGAGGTGGTGAATTATAGAATCATTTAGGCTGGAAAAGACCCTGAAGATCAGAGTCCAACCCTTCCCCCATCCCTGCCAGGTCCCCACTGCCCCGTGTCCCTCACACCACATCTCCAGGGCTTGGAAACCCCTCCAGGGGTGGGGACTCCACCACTGCCCTGGGCAGCCTGGCACAGCCCTTGCCAGGAAGACATTTCCCCTCAGATCCAACCTCAACCTCCCTTGGGGCAACTTGAGGCCATTTCCTCTTGTCCTACTGCTTGCTACCTGGGAGAAGAGACCAACCTCCACCTCTCTAACATGCAATGATTAGTACCGCTCCAGCCTCAGAAAGCCCAGACACTGTCATGCCTAAACATGTGCAGCTTGGTTGTGGTCTACAACGATGCCAAAATCTGCAAACCCAAACTAATTACATCCCGCAGCTAAGTGGCCCTCCCAACTCAACACATCTCCCCGCATATTGGAGATGAAGCCTCCTTGGCTGTTCGACCATCTGTTTTGCAGCTCCCTCTGGCCCAGCTGTGGTGAACTATGGAGGAGTTGAAAATATCCTGTTACTTATTTAAGCTTTTGTCCAGTGAGGGGATGGATCCAGTGACTTGTGGATGTCATCCACAACCCACCAAAATCAGTAGGTTCATTTTTTTTAACTCCTCCACCCTCCCTTCCTCCCTTTTTTATTTTTTATTTTTTTTTTTTTTTTCCTAAAGGGACAAGAGATCATGCCCTGATCATTTTGCTACTTCTTTTTTTGGGGGGGAAAAAGAGATGTGTAGGTTAGGATTCAACCACGGGTCATGACGTGGCACCTCCCAACCACCCCTCCCCACCCTTCCCAAACACAGAGGTAAGCAATGCACACCTGGTAAAGCGGACTTCACAGATATTACACATGTAGGGCTTCTCTCCCGTGTGGGTCCTCATGTGCCGGGGCAGCTTGCCAGCTCCCATGATGACTTTGTTACAGATTGGACATTGCTGGGACGCCTTGGGCTTGATCTTCCTCTCCTCCTCCAGGGGCCAGGGGGGAAAAACTCCTCCGAACTGGGCAGCGCTTAGGAAATTGAGATAAGCGCTGTAGTCAGTCTCTGCCTTAATGTGCCCTAAGGGAGCTGCTGGGGTGTTGGTAAACATGTCCCTGAAGAAGTCGTTAGGGAAAGGAGGTGGAGGCAGGTCTTCCTTCTCCTCCTCTTCCTTGATCTTCCTCTTTTTGATCACCAGATCCAAGGGTCTGTTGTCTACTTGTGGCTCCTCAAGCTGGGGGAAGGAGCTAAAATCACCGTTCCATAGATGGGGGAAGAAGTTAGGGGTGAAAGAAGAAAGAGGTGGCCTCCTTTCTGGGATGTTGGCCTCAGGGTACAATTTTTCCCTTAGCAAGGATTCAATGGAGAAATCTCGTATCACACCCAAGTGTCCAGCAGAGTTATTGGGTGGGTAGTGATTTGGAAAGTCTTTAGGTGCTTCTATATATGCTTCTTCATTAAGATCAGACTTAGAAGGGCTTTGGTGACAGCTTACTTCTTGGACATCAGTTAGACTCTCCTGATTGACAAAATCCTCCCCTTCCTCCTCCTCCTCCTCCTCCTCCTCCTCTTCCTCCTCTTCTTCCTCCTCTTCTTCATCATCATCTTCGTCCTCTTTGTCATCTTCCTCTTTGGCCTCTCTGTCGGGCCCCATGATTTCAAGGCATACGTTGATAATGCACTGGATCTCCAGCATCTTGGCAGCACTGAGGATGTGCTTGACGTTTGAGGTGGTGATGGTGAGGGTTGAGGTGTAGGCAAACTCGAGGATGGCAGAAAGTGCTTCAGGCTTGACAAAGTCAATCTCGTAAACATAGGGCTGGTCTGTTAAAGTGCCAGTAGTGAAGAGTTTTTTGAAGTACTTGCTGCAGGCAGCAAGGACGGACCGATGGGTCCGGTACTGCTGGTCCTGTACAATGAGGATGACGTCGCAGAGGAGACCATCGTGCCGCTGCTCATTTAGTCCACATAAGACTTCACTGCTGTGGTTTGGGAATGGGATCCCGATAAGATCTTCAGTGCTATTGGCCATATTCTCATTTAGAGCCCTAGGACAAAGCATAGGCAGTAGGGAATTAGCAGGCAGTTCCCAGTCAGCAACACCAAAACAACCCTGCGTTCGTTCGGTATCCACCTCCCCCTCAGCTCACTTGCAGCTCTCTAATCACCTCCTGCTTGCACTGCTCCAGTGCCACTCCATGTCACTTGTAACTCCCTCCAGGTCCTCTGTGATTTAGCCTCTGCTTCCCTCCACATCACTTTGTCTCCTTTTTTGACACCACCCCTCTCTTCTCGGTTCCCAGCTTTTCATGACCACCCCAAGCCCCCTCTTCTCTTTCACATCCCACCCCCAGGGAACTTGTACAACGACTCCCTCCCCATCACGCTTTTTCTACATCCTCCCAGAGCCAACATCTCTCCAGGCACACGTTGGATTTGCCCTGCCAGGAGCTATGTGGGGAAACAGTGATGCAGTATTGCTTCACACTGCCAAGTGCCAGCACCTACACCGCTGAAACAAGATGAGCCAGGGAGTGCCCATCTCATCCACGCAATGTTTTTGGGGAATGGTACAACTGGACACCCCAAAAAGGAGGGACTTCTGGTGTCACAGTTTAGGGTCAGGGCTGTGCCCAGACCTGTAACAGACGCTCTCTGTTAACCACCCTCCCCCAAAACGGGAAAG
>NW_008590800.1:7576-11592 GCF_000691845.1 Merops nubicus
AAACCCACGGCTCGGGATGAAAGGCAGGATGGACGGAGTCCTCCTCGGGTGCTGGCCGTTGAAGGAGCAGCAGAAGGGAGGAAGGGCTTGCCCCTCGTGATCCCTCAGCTTTTATACTGGATGTGATGGCAACGGGATGGAATATCCCATTGGTGGATCTTAGGGTCAATTATCCTGCCTGCTCCTCACTGCACGAGTGACTTTACTCTCTGCCCCCCTCCGTGTGATACACAAGCGTTAGCCATGACCTTGGTCTGCACACCAAGCCTTGGTGGTAACTCCAAACACAGAGCATTATCACTTCTAGCAGACACTGTTTGTAAATATACGCCGCTGACTTCATACAGGGCGGTTAAATAGAAGAAGCTTTGGCTGAAGAGGAAAATCACCAAACAGAATTAGCACTCTTCTACCCCAGACCAGGACACCTGGTCATGGCTGTTTGCTGCAGCTGGAGAGCAGCCCTCACGGGGCAGCAGGTCTCTAGTTCTGCATCCTCCTGCTACTTCATGCCCGGGACCTAGTCCCGTGTCACCTCAGCCTGTGGACAACTCACGCAGGGATGTTGTGCTGAAGCACTTGGGAATTGGGGAGGCAAGCAAGGAGCTGTGTGGCACAGCCTACCTAAATGCTCAGAGTAAGACAAGCAAGGAGCAAGGGCCTTGTCTGCTGTCCTCACCCATGAGCTGAGCTTGCTCCGTTCCCAGTCCTGTTTGGACTTGTTAGCATGGTATCAAATGCCCTGTGCATCTGGCAGACACCCTCCCCTGCTACAGCAGCTCCAGCTTCAAAGGGAAATTCGGAAGCAAAAAGCCCACACCCAAAAGGAAAACCTGATTTTTTTTTTTTTTTGCCATTTTTTTTTTTTATCTGTAAGATGTTTCCTCTTTCACATGGCTCCAGCAGCCCTTCCACATGAGAAATCCCAGGAAAGGAGAGTGGCTTCCTCCAGCAGGCGACGAATACATTAATCCCATCACACACAGAACACATCAAACAGCCAGAATAACTCTGAACACACCGACCCTTTGGAAACCCCCAGGACACAGAGCAGTGTCACCTCTACGAGCCCCAGCTCATGGCCCTGCTGCAGGTAGAGAGCTCACAGACGAGTGGTTAATCTCCAAGAGAGACCAGGGCACACATAAGTAAAACTGCAGCCCCACTCCATCCCCGTTGGCAAAGCTGAGGCCATCAGGCAGGTTCCCAATCCCACCCTCTGCACCTCTGCCTGGTTCCCTATACCCCCCCTTGCCTGCTCCACATCTTGCCTGGGATCCACCACCACGTCGTGGATGTCCTTCCTTGCTCAGTTTCTGGCCGTGCCGACTCCAAGCCTCCTTCCCACCAGCTGTGGGGACCTGGTCTACCTTATGGTCTGGGGCTGGCTTCCACCCTGCCAACTGCCTCCAGTCCTTGGGGATGGAAAGAGCCTAAGTCTGATGGAGGCTGTCCAAGGGAATCTTTGTTTCATCTTGGTCAGCAAGCCCGTGACCGTTGGGGGAGGCCGGGGAGCCGTAGGGGGGATCAGATTCTGCAGCCAGCATTCTCGTGGGAAGAGGAACACAGTCTCCCTTCTCCTCCCCTGGCACGGTCAGTTTCTACCTGGGATCTTGCAGATCTCTTCCCCCACACATAATCAGTGCTGCTGAACACTCACTGTGTGGGAGACAGGTAGAGAAGACCTTGGGAAGACGATGTAACCTCGATGGAGCACACCCCCAGCGAAGGGTTACGGCACACCAGCCTGGTGAGAGCAACACCAAGATGGGGGACAATCCGTCCCTGAGGGCAGCCCCCACCATGGGAAACCCTCTCCAGCAGCCTCCCCATGTGCAGAGATGGGGAGAAGAACCAGGGATTACATCCCTCTGAGCCCCGGCACCCCCTGGCTCCAGCCACCAGTTTTTTCAGCTGAGGGCTGATGCTCCAGCCCCGCATCCCGCAGCGTGCCCATTAGCTCCACGCTAATTATGTCTGTTGTCTGAAACAAATTGATTCATTACAGTGTGCTGTGCTTAACCATGTTAACTAGCTACGCTCCTCTACCAGCCCGACTGGCTCCGTATCAAATCTTCCTTGAAAATCACCCATAAATGAAAGTAAATCCGATGTGTTCTTCAAGTGAAGTGAAAGATAATAAATAACCCCTGAGCAGGAGAGGAAAAGACAACTTCCTTTTTAGGGCTTTGTATCCTTAATAATAAGCGTGAGCAATTAAATTTCTATTGCTGTATTTATCTTCTGCTCATTGATTTCTGTTTGGTTGGAGCATCAGGCTAACGGGGCTCCTTGCAGGAAGGAATGTGTCTTTCTACGAATCTATTTTGATCTTTTATTGCCAAACCATTTCGAGTGCAAAAGATCAGAAAAGCAGAATATTACCCTACTCTGACAATTGTTTTCACAGAGATTTTGTTTGTTTGTTTGTTTGGCAGACAATAAACTCCATCCTCCCTAATTTGTGGATTATTCACTCAGCTTCAGGAAAGCAGGAATAGATGGAATGAGGAGATGAGAGGGGTGGGATTATGAACTACAATGATGTGCAGGTCTTGTGGTGGAAATGGACTCCTTCTCTTTTCTTCCCCCCTCCTGGTCATCTCGAGATGCAGTTCTGTTCACCAAAGCACTTAGGCAAGCTGGTAACTTTACAGGATGTTGGCAAAATTGAAGGTGATTCATGTCATTTAAATGGAGGTGGGGGTGGGGGGGTGGAGGAAGAGAGGGAAGGGAAACAGCCCGTTCATTTGCATACATTTGCATTTTTTAAACTCGCAGGGTGGTTTGACAGCTCTGGAGCTCAGCAAGCCTGAGAAATGACCTTATGGTTCCCATGCCCGCGGGGAGGTGGATGGCCAGAGGCTGGAAGTGTGCTGAGGTTGGCGTTTTCCTTCCTCCCCCTCCCTCCTCTCCCTCCTCCTGCGCTCCCCCCTTCCCCTCCCCAAGCCAAGGGTGGGGTCCTCGAGAATAACAGGCCTAAAAATAGCATCTGGTGGTGACAAATGTCACCAGTGCGTGCACATACAAATGCTGAACGGCCTGCATGGAGTTAAACAGAAAAAAAAAATCCCATTTTATAATAGAAAATTACAGCATTGTTAAAATAAACCAGAGGGGAGAAGGGGGGGGGGGAGGGAAGGGGGGAGGGCACCTAAAATAAACGTATTCCGCAGATGACGTCTCGAAACGTTGCCTTTATGGGCATGCTTAAAAACTCATTCATTACTTTCTTGCCCTGAAAAGCCCCATTTAGAAAAGAATGATCCCGGCTGATGCGATTTGGATACAGGACCAGAGTATTTTAGGCACCTGAGGCTGCAACAGGAGAAAAGGGGGATTGGGAGGAGCCTTTTTTTTTGGGTGAAAATCCTTCCATTTTTGGTGCTTTGCCAGCTTGGGGGCGGTGGAGATGGGTAGGCAGATGCAGGCAGGAGCCTCAGCTGTGATGCCAAGGTCTCACCTCCCTGCCTGCCTGAATGTGGGTGATAAAACACAGATACCAGCCAGCGACCACAGCAAGATAGAAACCACCTGCGACGTGCACTCCCTGGGTCACCCAAAACTCATCCAGGCAACTCAAAAGCCCCTTCTATTTTGGATTTGTTTTCTGGTTTTGTTTTGGTTTTTTTTTCAGTTGCTTCATTGTCCTATCTCCTTTGAACGTCAAGCCTCCTTCACTCTAATATAGCCTTTGAAAAGGAATAATATAGAACTGAAATATCAGAGAGCTGAAACACTCATTTAGCATTGTGAGAAGTAGAAAATGGAAGTACACTCAATAGATTATCATAGGTGGATGAACGTTCTGAGCTGGGAGGGACCTTTCAAGATCACCCAGTCCAACCCCCTGCAGGGAGCAGGGACATCTGCAGCTAGAGCAGGGTGCTCAGAGCTCCATCCAACCTCACCTGGGATGGTTCCAGGGATGGGGCAGCGAGCACCTCTCTGGGCAAGTGGTCCCAAAGTGGGACAGGACCCTGCCCCTGGGTCTCAGCACTGCTCAAAGCCAGGAG
>NW_008590800.1:11625-11829 GCF_000691845.1 Merops nubicus
CGGCGCAGGGCTGTAGCAGGGCTGGGCCATGTCCCCTTTCCATCCTCTCCATCCCTGGGGACAGCACTTCACAACTTGAGTCTTAGCTGGGAGATGGCAATTTTATGTTTTAATTGTATACTGGCGTGTAGCTTCATTACTATAACATGCAGCATTTTAGTATTTTAATAATATAGTATTTTAATATTTTAATAATATAGCATT
>NW_008590801.1:0-5520 GCF_000691845.1 Merops nubicus
GCCCCTCCCCAGGTGCAGGACCCTGTAGGATTCTGCCAGCCAGTCTCCTGTCCAGGCCAAAGTCTTCCCTCCCGAAGTTCAAGGTGGCAGCTTTGCTGACCCCCCCCTCCTTAATTCCCCAAGAATTGAAAACTGTCATTTCATGATCATTATGCCCAAAATAGCTTCCAACCTTCATGTCACTCACAAGTCCTTCTCTGTTTACAAACAACAGGTCTACCAGGGAGATTTCCATAGTTGGCTCACTCACCAGCTATGTCAGGACACACTCCAGGAACTTCCACGCACTCCAGGAACTTCCTGGACTGTTTTCTCTCTGCTCTATGGTACTTCCAGCAGACATCTGGGAAGTTGAAGTCCCCCATGAGAATAAGGGGTAGTGATTGTGAGACTTCTCCCAGCTGATTATGGAGTATTTCACCTGCCTCTTCATTCTGGTTGGGTGTCCTATTACTGACTCCCACCATGATAGCAGCCTTGTTGGCCTTCCTCCTCATTCTTACCCATAAACACTCAACCCTATCATCACCCTAAATGCTATTTTGACTTGCCATGCTGGATAATGCAATGCTGGGTCCCTCTGTTACTCTGATCTAGGCCATTGGTGCCATCCCAGTGCTGGGTCTCAGAGTTAGGTTAGTGCACATCACTCTGGACCTTCAGCAAGTAGAGTCTGGTGGGCCAGCAGAGCTAGAAAGAAGACTCTCTGGTAGAGCTTGGTACTGTGTAGTAACGCAGAGCACTAAGTATCTCCCACTTAACAGAAGAAGACAGTGAAGGACAGAGATTATTTGGTTTTCCACAGAGACAGGTTGAACTACTAGTGCTGGAAACAGCGCCCAGGGGTTCAGATTCCTGTTGGTGCAGAGCCACGAAGCTAAGTGTGCTTTCAGTTGAACACACTGGGTACAGCAAGTCACATCAAAGCCACATTTAGAAGTGAACTTAGGCAATGATACTATTCTTAGACAGTGTGGAATTTACTTTTGTTGATTTTTCTTAGTCTTTCACAGACAAATAATACTAATTAACAAGTCCTTACTGCATTTGAGACGCTGGCTTGCCAAGAAATGGGGAGATTAACTTTCATTGTACATGGAGATTTCACTTTGTTAACAGAGCGCTTTTGAGAAAGGAGGGGGGACACTGGAAGAACAAGACTGATTCAAGAGTCTCTTATTACAAGATTATCTGTCTTTTCACTGTGCTGCATATTTATTACATGGCAAGGCTCTAGTTACAGGCCAGTGATTGCCTAGGTTCAGGTGTGTACTTGGCAGCTTCTGGGATGCCACATAAACAGCTGTAAATAGAGCCAGTTACTCAATCCACTCATAAAGAGGTTTGATTGTGGCTCTCCAGTCTTCCCAGGATACAATGTCAGAGCCAGAGCAGGCAGCAGGCTGTCCTGCCAGCTGTCAGAGCTCTGCTGGTGTTACTGCTGCTGCCACTCCTGGAAATGTTTAGAAATGTTAATATGGATTTTCAACAAGGGCAAAACAAAAAGGGTCTGGGGGCAGCTGGCCCAGAGGGGATGGGGCAGGGAGAGCTAATCTCCTTTTGTATCTCTTCATGGGATCCCTTGCTGTCAAATATTGGCATGGTGGGCTTCTCAGGGAGGGAATGTTCCAATTCCTCTTGTCCTACCACAAGGCTCTGGGAATTCCTATTCTCCCCTTTCTAACCCTTTCCCCCCCACTTTGCTGGCATTACTTCAAAGAAAAAGCTTTAAGTACATTTATCCTGTTATAATTTCTGGTGTGTGAGAGCATGAAGTCTGCAGGATATCTTTGTACTGTATAAGATGATAATGAAATATGTAGAAGCTAGCCAAACCTACAGGCAGTGGGATCATCAGTCTCTTGTTCTGTGGGGCTGTCAAACCTTTTTGGATTTGTTTAATAAATGTGATGCATTGTGTGTATGTCTCAACTATATTACCAATAATATAACCAGCATAACATAGCCTCTAGTCCTTGTCTGCTCTTGTTTCTTATGTATATTATGTTATTATTATTATTCTTTCTTGTATATTATGATTAGGAGAATAAAAAACTGGCAGCTTTACAACAGTTAGAGTCTGTGTAGAGCTAAATTCTGGTCCTTCCCCAAACATTTCCATGAATTAACTTTCAAACTGTTTATTAGAAGCCTTATCAGCCTCTAATAAAATAATGGAAGCAGTATTAAGAATAATTATTCTGTAACTATACAGAATAACAGAACCATGAGCAATCATCAGCAACATTTAATAAACAAAATGCATAGAAGACAGTTGATTACTTTTGGACTGAATTACAAAATTAATGGATGAAAGAAAGACAGTGGTTGTGATATATCTAGACTTCAATGTGTTATTTGACAAAAAGCCCTATGTAATCTTCCTTGGAAAAAAATTAAAATTTGGCATTAGCATGAAGAGTTTTTAAAATAAACTGGCAAGACAAAACGCAACAGTATTTTCATGAACTGGGAGGGCTAGACAAATTGGAAGTCACTGTCATTTCTGTATTACACTTTTCTCAGTGATCACAAAAGGGCTGAGAAATGACATATTAATGAAATGTGTAGATTTGACTAGAATGAGAAGAACTGCAGTCATTGATGTGGATAGAAAACAGCATAAATGTTGCATAAGTGCCATGACATCCTTCATAAGCCGTAGGTGGATAATTCATCTGTAAAGAGATCTGATAAGCTGCACCTAGACTAAACAGTTAAGGGCCTTAAATACTGTAAGGTGGAGATATGTCAAACAATCTGTAAGAATTTTGAAAGGGCTTGATTAAGATTATGCATGGCTTGATTATGAGGGAACAGTGAAAGACCTAGTATGTGTAGCTGAACTTTATGCTGAGGAAGTGGTACAATGTGAAACGAAAGCACATACAGAGCATAGGTGCACAGAAGAAGAAAAGGTTATCCTGGTGTTATCTCAGGGGTGCCACTCCATTGTACAGTGGTGTTGTAGGTCCGTTATCAAAAGAGAACACCTTAACAATGACAGCCACAGCATTACCTTATAGAGTACTTTACCAGGTGAAACAATGGGAGCTAAGTTTT
Organism: Merops nubicus; assembly: GCF_000691845.1. Classification (NCBI taxonomy): domain Eukaryota; kingdom Metazoa; phylum Chordata; class Aves; order Coraciiformes; family Meropidae; genus Merops; species Merops nubicus. Next base: position 3,064 of record NW_008590801.1, read on the forward strand.
GACAATTGTATTGAAAATAAACCAAATGAAGTTCCTATTCTTGGGAACCAGTCTTTCTCTTCCACACTTGGTGGACATGAGGTAGCAGTTTAAAGAAGGATAACTTAAGTATTTTCCCTCCTTCAAAGTTATAATGTACTAAATTTACATAAGGTATCCTTCATTTTCCAGAAGGTCTTTATCTACTCCACACTTAAATCCTGTGTGCGTTGTTCTAGTTTGTATCTCTGAGGGAGCAGTAACCTGTTGTATCAGCTAGCAATATAAAAATAGTTCACCAAATGCAAACAAAATGTTTTTTGTAAAGGAAACTGGATTGTTTGCCATAACTACATTAATGCTAATGCACTACCAGTTCTCTTTTTTCTTTATATATGTGTTAATTCTGTTCTTCAGCCTCTCCGTCTCTTCTAGCTTAATTACCCTCCCCAGACTAGAGGCGGCTGCTGCCTTTTGGCTTCATTACCAGCTTTCATTTTCATTAAGAACCTTGCATTAATGGACTGTTATAAAACACAGTCATCACTGGCAGGTGTTGCCAAATGACTCTCAGCATGATGGCATTTCTGTGCAATGAAGCAAACAGTCTGGACATTGGATCTGTGGAGCATCCAAGGGTTTGGGATACAAGGCAGAGACAGAAAAGTTTGGCAGATCAGTACAAAGAAGCCCTCAAATGTTCATATGAACAAAGACAGAAGAAGAGCACTATGAGCAGTGGGCTTGTTCTGAGACTTCTATTACTGCCAGCATCTGCTCTGGTTGCAAATATCACAGAACAACTTCCCAAATAGCTCTATCTTAGCGGTGGCATCCATATCACAAAAAAAAAAAAAAAAAAAAATCCTCATAGACTTGAAGTCAGAAAGTAATTAAAATCTGAAAAGCCACCTCATTGACTGAGTGAAATTGTCTACCAAAAATAAACGTTGTGGTTCACGTCACCCAACCTTAGTAATGGGAATGCATATTTCTACTGCAGAGATACCAGTCACAGTTGCCATTGCGTGCCCTCTGAACCGTTTAGTGATTTTTGGATAAATATTCATCAGGAAAGAGCAAGGACTTCTTGTATTGTCTCTCAGGTTGCTGACTATACCTACAGGCATATCTCAGAAGGAATACTGTCAGATTTTGACTCTTATGGGAATAAGAGTGTTTCAGCACTGAGGAATTGTAATAGTCATTATTCTATGTCATTCTAAAGTCTCTAACTTTCGTTACTGTGTTCCAAAACACCATAAAAGCTCCATAGCTATGTACCAAAGCAAATACCAAGCAGGGGGACACATGGTGACGTGATGGCTCCACTTGCAGATAAGCAAATGGTCTATTTTGAACATAATTTTCTAGCTTCCTTTGGATTTTATTATGCTTATCATTTGTCCTTTGCAAGTTTCACTTTAGCTAAGTGATCTGTGTATGATTTAACAGAATAACATGGTGGTATCACTTGCTGAGAAGAAGTGACTTTCTTTTGTCAGCTCTTTTTTGTCCTTTATTAAGGCACTGCTCCCCTGTAGTAGAAAGTCTTTTTTTTTTGCAGATCTCCATCTCACAATGTAGGCGAGGAACATTTGATCTCACTGGCTGCAGGACAGGCGTTTTGGATGAGTGTAAGAAGGTGTGCTTTCATCTAATTCTTGACCTTTTATCAGTCGTTGGGCCACTTCTAAGAAAGAATGGCTTTTCACAGGCCATCACAGTTAGTTTGCAGCTGCTACTGGAAGAGAATAGTGTCCATGCTGATATGCAATACCTGGCCAAATCCAGTACCTCTTCCTTAAGCAGAATGCCTAATGATGATTGTGTGGCAGACGGGATTTTCTTACTGCTTACTATGCCACATCATTCTCTCCTTCAAAGGATGGGCTCAGACAAGACCTTTCAGAATGAGGGTTTCATCAAGGTTTCACCAGGGATGCACGGATCATATGGCAGAGGGAGAAGAATTTCTGGAGTGTGCACTGGGGCTAGCAGTACAAGGTAACTACAGTAGGCAGGGAATTTGCAGCACAATGTGGCCATGGGAGAGTACTGGCAGGAGTAAGCAAAGAGCCGTATTATAGTGGTGGTGAAAAGAGACATTTTCTTAGTGACCCATTTAGGACTGTACATGGTGTGTGCAAACTAGAAAATTAAGAAAGTGCACTTTGAAAGCTATGGATGGGAGGAAGAAAAGCCCTCCCCCCAGCAAAAGTGAGGCAGGTAACTTGAAGCCTTTTCCTTTCTAGTCTACACTATGTACTTGCTTTTAACTTTTTTCATTTTAAAGATATAATTGGATTAGTTCTGAGTATAAAGCACTTGTGGTCTTGCTCATCACATGCACAAGTCTTGGCTGATATCCCTCTAAGCTCTGATCACATCAGTGTCCCATAACAATCTGAAGGAAACTTTTGGAGTGAGTACAGTATGTGCATACCAGCATGTACAGTCAGCATGGCTTCACCACGG
>NW_008590802.1:0-2152 GCF_000691845.1 Merops nubicus
TTTTTTTTTTTAAAAACTCTGACAGATGAGGCAGGAGTCCTCAGATTAGCACAAGAGCAGGAGACTTGAAGGATGCAGTTCTCCCCATTGCACGTACAGCCATCTGGGAGAGATGCAGCCCAGCCCTGCTGCCAGCTCCCTGGGATTTGGCTCTTGGGATCAGGGACAGAGGTTTAGATTTGGGTATCAGCACAAGAAAAGCAAGAATGAGCTACAAATCCAGGCTGGAAATGCAGAGATTTCCATCCCTTGGAGCAGCAAGGTTCTGGTTCAGCCTGCACATGGGGCAGCAAAAACACTTGCCACTGCAGAGGGGCTGACCTGAAAATGGGGCTTCCCAGGGTGCAGGTCACTGCTGCTCTCCTCCTAGCCCCTCACTGCCACCAACCTGGCCAGGAGAGAAGGAGGTCTGGGCTTGGCTGCATCCTGCCTGGCCACGGGACACTGCAGCCCACACGGGGCTGAGTCTCCCTGCACAAGTACATGATTATTCACAGCCTCCAGCATTTGCATGGTGGAGTCACGAGTCTCACAACACCTGATCTCCCGGGAGAGCTGCCTCCTGCACTTCAGGAGGCAACGGCCCACATTTGGAAAGTGGGACTCGGTGTCTCACGGCATCCCACATCGCCCAGCTGTCATCTCCTCCCTGCTCCGTGCAGGGTCCGGGAGAAGGGAGCCTGGCCCATCCCTGCCACCACGGTGAGGAAGATGGGTTCGGGGCAGGGACACGCAGGAACCCTGAAAATGTGGGAGCTGAGCCTGGAAATGCTGAGCCAGCCTGCAGTGTCGCTGTGCTCACAGCAAGCCTGCCGTGGGAAAGACCAGAAAAAGTCCCTCAACGGAGTCACTGGAAGACGAGCAGGCAGATGGGCTTGGAGCATGCCAAGCCAAGGTTAGGCTCGTTCCCTCCCCGGCCCCTCGCCCATCGCCGGTGGCTCATCACCGACGCGTGACTCCAGCTGGCAAGCAAGGAGAAAAATCCTGCCATGCCTTCCCAGCTCCACATCCAAGTCGTGGAATGATCCACCTGTGGTATTTCAAAAAAGACTCACTAACTTCTGTGGAGAGGGGTCAGTTGAGTCACGTTAGCAACTTTTTCCTCCCCTTAGCAGGTCTCCAACATAGCTGATTACTCATCAGCCCACTAATAGACTCACTCGCACAGCACTCCCTGGATCAAGCAGGAGCAATTGTCTGTCTTGTCTTATTAACCTCAAAGAAGGATCCGACTCTGGTAATGTGATACCCCATCCTTATCTCATCACCTACTTCACAAGCCAAAATATGCCTGTCTGCAGTGCAGGGCATCCCCATCCTAGTGCTGGACAAGGGAAGCCCCTGCTGTCAGACTCAGCCTCGCAGCGCTGCTCCACGGGACCTTGGCTGGGGCAGATGCAGCACAGGTGAGGCGAGAGACCCCAGACCCACAGCAACCACCTCCAGGCATCACCACCCAGGGTTTGCTACCCCAAGCAAGGGGCAGTAAGGCATTGCCAACCTCCCTGGGGACCCATCTCACCCTTAGCACGAGGCAAACTGTCCCCACGTTGGTGCCCTAGCCCCCTATCCTACTCACAGTGGGGTAGGTTCCCCCAGCACTCCTGGGGCTGGCAGTGGTCCAGCCCCCCCAGTCCTATAAGGGTGCTGGAGCGTGTTCTGCTCGGTGCCAGCCCCCGGCAGCACCACGCTGCTGCTGCTCCCACCCCCCACAGCACCCCGGCACTGCCGCCCACCCCATTACTCACTGGGCCTCTCTTGCACTGGGAACACACCTCCCCAAACGGGGAACATGGGTACAGCACGTGCTCCTGGGGGCTGGGGGACTTGTCATCAGCACTGTCATCACCATGAGTAATGACACTTTGTCTTGGCTTCCCCTAGCATGTCCCCAAAAAGCTGGGAGCATGCATTTCTCCAAGGGGAGGGGGGGGGCAGGGCACAGCCCCACAGCAGATGCTCAGCTACCGCCTCCCACGGGGAAACTGAGGCACGGGGCTCCGGCAGCAGCCGAGGAGCTGAGCTCCTGGAGGGAGAGGGGCAGGCTGGGCACCTCAAGGCCGTGGTGGCAGGCTGGGGGGGAGGAGAGGTGACTCACTGAAGGTCAAGCAGCGAGGCTGGCTCAGCACTGTGAGGCAGACGCTGCCGTCCC
>NW_008590803.1:0-1959 GCF_000691845.1 Merops nubicus
ATGACAGCTTGTCCCCTCCCCACGCTGTGTGTGGCCACGGTGGGGTGGGAGGGGTGGGCAGAGGGGGCACGTCCCTGGTAATTACCCCTGTCCCTGGTAATTACCCCTCGTCCTTCCCCGTCACGCTGCGTGGGGGGAGCTGAGGAGGGACAGCTTAAGCTATCAATGGTCCTGCCTTGATGGGAATAAAATATGCACTGAAAGACATGAAAATGGAGTAAATAAAAGAGATAAAAATGGAACGATCAAGCCAGCAACTTCTCCTCCTCTGATTAAAAAGAGGGAGAGGGGAGGGGGGGAGAGGGGATGCGCTGAGCCCTTGAAGAGGCAGCTGCTGCTGCAGCCTCAGCCCTGATAAAGGGGCCGAGGCAGCCTGTTTGGGAGAGATAAAGTGAAGTCCCAGCGTTTACTGTCCTCAATCCAAGCCCTACCATCAATATTAATACAGCCTGACAAACTGGCGTTTAAGATAGAATAAATATAGACTGGTGCTGCTATTACCTAGACCTTATTAATCTGCTTGGAGGCATTTAAATGCCGTTCAAAATATGGAGTTTACTCTCTGGCACTTCAATAGCTTCACAATCCATCAGCGTTTTGTTTCCCACCCACCTCCTCCTTCCCTGCCCGAGGGGTTGTCAGTGGGTGCCCTGTGCAGCTCCAGGAGGGGAGCAGGGACCACAGTGGGGAGCACTGAGGCTGGAGCTTTGCTGCAGGGTGATGGCAATGGCCAGGAGATCATCAGGGGCATCAGGGCGTGGAGCCACAACCCCCTCGGAGCTGGCGAGTGGAGCATCCCAGGCATGGAGAGCCTGGATGATGGGAATTTGCCCGTTTGCTCCTCACTGGGAGAACCCCAGGGCTCCCACCCCACAAGTCATGCAATGGCAGCAGCCAAAACTGGGGAGCAGCTCTCCCCAGAGCCCTAATTAGCTATGGGCTCGCTGATGAGCCCAGTGGGTGCTGAGCAGGGGCTTGGGCAGCCGACCCCCACCCTGCCTCCTCTGCTCTGCTCCTGGTCCCACCGGTGGGTGCTGGGCTGCCAAGTTCAGTGGCACCCACGTGCCAGCCCCACACCAGCAATGCTGCTTGGTGGCACCTCAGTGTTTTCAGGCATGGATAGTGGGTCCCTGGCACCCTTCCCCAGGCCACCCTGCTGCAGCAGGGCCCCAGCACCCACAGGGGCAGCCCAGCTCAGGACAGGATCTATGGGTGCTGTGCACAAAGCTGGGTCATCCTGGTATGTGGTGGAATCCATGGGTGTGGTGATGGTTCCCCAGGATGGGGCAGGACCTGAGGGTGCCAGCTGCATGCCAGGGGCATCCTGGTGTGGGGCAGGATCCACGGGTGCTATGCACATGGCAGAGTCACTGTAGTGTGGGGCAGGACCCACGGGAGTGTGGGCCAGGACCCACGGGTGCCAGGTGCATAGCACGGGCACCCTGTTTTGGGGCAGGACCCATGGCTGCCAGGTGCATAGCAGGGGTACCCTGGTTTTGGGGCAGGACCCATGGGTTCCAGGCACATGACAAGGATTACCCGGGCACAGGTGGAGCGGAGGACCCACGGGTGCCAGGTGCATAGCACGGGCACCCTGTTTTGGGGCAGGACCCATGGCTGCCAGGTGCATAGCAGGGGTACCCTGGTTTTGGGGCAGGACCCATGGGTTCCAGGCACATGACAAGGATTACCCGGGCACAGGTGGAGCGGGTGGGCACCGAGCTGGGCACTCCTCAGACATGTGTAGTTCCTCAGCAGCTTCTGTCGCCTGCCCTCTGCTCCCAGCGGGGAGGTCCCTCAGCCCCCCCCTGCCTGCCACACCTGGGTGGCCACATGAGCCAGGCTGGCTGTGGGATGATGCCCCAATGGCCCCCAGGACAATGCTCCACGAGGTGGGTGGGCACCTCGTGCTGTGGGGCACCACCGTGGTGGCCTGGCCCCCACGTCTGCCAGCTCTGC
>NW_008590803.1:1995-2248 GCF_000691845.1 Merops nubicus
TCCCACTGGCCCCATGCCACCGGGCAGCTAGGGTGGCAGCACCCCTGGCAGCGGGGAGCTGAGAAGAGGAAGAAGGGTTGGCATCCTCTCAGTCGTACCATCGCTGCCACAACCCATGGCACTCTTGGTGCTCAGCCCTGGGCAGGATTGGATCCTTCCCATCATAGAGGCAGCTCCAAGCTGCTCCCTGAACCTCCTGGAGCAGGATGGAGGCTTCTCCTCCTCAGAGCATGGCAGCCAGGCTCACCCTGCC
>NW_008590803.1:2742-3162 GCF_000691845.1 Merops nubicus
CCAGCATGGTGCTGGGGCAGAGCTGGCACCCTGGGCTCCAGCCTGGCACAGGATACAGCAGGTTAGGGGCTGAAGTTGTTTTATGGGCTGAAGTTGCACCAGAGGAGGATATGAGGAAGAATTTCTTGACGGGCAGAGTGGTGAGACATTGGCCCAGGGAGGTGCTGGAGTCCCCAGCCCTGGAGGGGTTCAAAAAACATGGATGTGGCTCTCTGGGACATGGTTTAGTGGTCATGGTAGTATTGGGCTGACAATTGGACTTGATGATCTTAGGGGTCTTTTCCAACCTTAATGATTCTATGATCTGAAATGTTTATAAGTGAGTATGCCCTCAGTTTTCAATGTTGTCCAGAGGTGTAAAGGTGCCACTTGGAGCATGTTGCCAAACTGTTGCCTGAGCTGGCCCCTCTTGGCAGGCCA
>NW_008590803.1:3324-4699 GCF_000691845.1 Merops nubicus
GGGGGGGGCGGGGGGGGATGTATTAAAATGCATGTGCACAGCTTGGGCCTCGCAGCAGATGTTGGCATAATTAGAGAGGAAAAAATTATGAAATTAATTTGTGGTTCTATGTAAATTTTGGCGTTGGGGGGAAAGCACAGCCCCGCTCGCCTCCCCCACTGCCAGGAAGGGGGGGTCTGGGGGAGCCCCGTGAGGGGACAAGGTGATGGGTGGTGACTGGATTTAGGGGTAATGGTGTTTGGTAGAGCTGCCTCCGGGCTCCATCGCACTGGGGGGATGGAGAAGTGGGCTACCAGCCTGGGGAGGTGGGCTACCAGGGCTTGCCAGTGAGGATGCAAAGAGAGGGCATTTCATAGAATCAGAATCCCAGACTGGTTTGGGTGGGAAGGGACCTTAAAGGTCACCCAGTCCAACCCTCCTGCAGGGAGCAGGGACATCCCCAACCAGAGCAGGTTGCTCAGAGCCCTGGCCAACCTCCCCTGTTCTCAGTGAGGACAGGGTTGAGCTGTGTGAGGACCACCCTCACCAGCATGGGGGTGATGTTCCCAGAGCCACGCTAGAGCCAGGCAGAGCTTCCTTGTCCCTCCTCGGCTTTTCCCATCTCTTCCTTTGGGAGCTGGAGAGGAACCAGCATCCACTGTCTGCCCCCAGCCACCTCCAGCCCCCGGGGAGGGGGCTCAGCTCAGGGTGATGTGCCCGTTGAGTGGCAGCATCCTCCATGGGACCCACTGCGTGCAGCTTGTGTTTGTTTGCAGAGCTTGGGGGTCTCCGAACTGACACTGCTGAGGGAGAAGAGGAGCTGCAGGGAGCTGTTTCCAAAACTGGGGGTGAGCCGACCCTGGGGCTTGGAGAAACTGCTGCCCATCCAAGAACCCCAAAAAGCTCAGTTTTGCCCCCAAATATTCCCCAAGCTGGAGTGGAGAGCAAAAGCAAAGCACTGCCCCCAGTATGCCCCGAGCACCACAGGGAGCCCAGCGCTGGCATCCCCCTGCCCAAATCACCAGGACTTTGGGGAGGTGTGTGGGCACCCCCTGAGGATGCCAAGCCCTGGCTGTGGCCACTCTGCCCCTTCCCTCCTCTTCCTCAGTCGCTTGCCAGGGCTGGCCCCGCAGCCGGGGGGGTCACTCCCAGGTCCCAGTTAATCAGTGCAGTGAGGGGGGGTCCATCACTAGGAGTTATCCAAGCAAGGCTCTGGGTGTTGGCAGGCTGGGCATGGTGGGGGTGAGCAAAGGGGGGCTCTCCATGCCCCCGGGAGTGCTGGGCAGCGTGGGGATGCTCCGGGCATCTCTAGTGGGGAGAACTGGGGAGGGGAGAGCCTGGCAGAGACCCCCCCACATCCTCACGTCTTTCTCCCGCAGCGCTGAGCCGAGCGGGC
>NW_008590804.1:0-1898 GCF_000691845.1 Merops nubicus
TGCCCCCGAACGGTGCCCCGCCTGACGACCTATCCAGCCCGGTGCCCTTCAGCCCGGCGTCCCCAGCTCACCCAGCTTCCCAATCTCCCCCAGCCTGGCGTCCCTTGCCACACCTCGCCCCGTGCTCCACCCCTTCCCTACCTGCTGTGTCTCCCCAGCTACCCCAGCCCAGTGTCCTCCTGCTCCCACAGCCTGTTGTTCCCCTCAGCCCGGCGTCCCCTGGCTCCCCCAGCGTGCCATCCCCCAACTCCCTCAGCCCAATGTCCCCCGGCTTCCCCAGCCGGGTGTCCCCAGCTCACCCAGCTTTCCCCAGTCTCCCTCAACTTCCCCAGCCCAATCCCGCCTGGCTCTCCTAGTCCGGTGTCTCCGAGCTCCCCCAAGCCCGCTCCCACGCTGGCTCCAGCAGCAGCAGATCCAAACGGTTGGGGAAAGGGGTTTATTTGCAACACCCGACAGGAGGAGGCACTGTCAGGTCGAGTCCTGGCTCTTCCAAGGTGGGCTGGGCAGCCAGTGCTGGTGGCCCCGAGGGTCCCGCACCACCGAGGGGACATAGCTATAGCTCCATCCCGGTGCCGGACACTGTCTCGGTCCTCTCAGTGGCTGGCCGGCCCCTGCCCGCAGGCCGCCGGGGCTCCCTGCTCCCTGCCTGCAGGCGGCAGAGGCTTCAAACTATAGCGGGCACTGATGTTGGTACCTGAGACGCTGCGGTACTCGCCCATTTCTGTACGAAGGGCTTCGTTCTGGGAGATGGTGAGCAGGACTGGGACGGAGAGCGTCACCTCCTTCCGCAAGACCTGGATGCTGAGCGCCGTGCGCGGGGGGATCTTAGCTGGCAGCTGCACCTCCACACGTTCCCGGCGGGTGCTAGACTCACTGCGTCCTTTCTGCACCGTGAAGATGTTGGAGGCTTCCACCGTCAGCGTGAAGGAGAGCCCAGCTTTAAGGCTGGTGGCATTGCTGAAGTGGAAGCTCTGCCAGAGCGTTGTGCTGTACTCCCGGCTGCTGACGGCCGCCAGCACCTGCTCCGACTCCGTCTCATTCACCCCCTCGATCTCATCCACCAGCACCTCCCGCTCTGCCTCCACCCGCTTCTGCTCCCAGAGGAGACGTGCTGAGACCAGAGGCCGGCCAGGCTGCAGCGGGCGCAAATGGGACAACCGGGACTGGAAGTTCAGCTCAAGTTTGTAGTCAGAGAGATGCTCACCGGGCCATGCCAGGTAGTGCCAGCCACCTCGACCGGGGTGCTGGTAGAGCATCCAGACGCCTCGCTGCACCACATGAGAGGCCACCCGGTCATTGAAGTACCCATATGCCAAGTTGGTCTCCTCCGTCACCACCTTGCAGGCACCTTGGAAGTTGGGGTGCTCGTAGAGAGTTATCTGAGGGTCCCCCAGGTCGTGGTGCACGAGGCGCAGTGCTGAGAAGCTGTTGGGCCGCTCCACAGAGGGGTACTCACCCTCCTCAAAGGCATACGACTCCCCCTCATACTTGGGGTTTGTGTAGGCGATCCAGGGCTGTCCCACCACCTTCAGGGAGGCAATGCAGTCCCCGAAATCCAGCTCATGCAGGTCGGGCACATCGCAGGTGAACTCCCGGCTCAGCCCCTCAAAGTTGGCACGCTCGTACACCGTGATCCGGTTGCCCGCCCCGGCGAGGGCACAACGTAGCGCGCTCCCTCGGGCGGGGTCGTGCGTGCGCTACGAGAAAGCCGTGGGGAAAGCCTGGCCAGCAAAGCGGCTCCCTGGCACCCCCGTATTCCCCGTCCTCTGCCTCTTCTCTGCCCACCTCTGCCCGGTCCCTGCGCTCTTACCGTCTGTGCCCCAAAGCCAGCCCGTGGCCGTGCCTTTTACGAGGAGGTGGCAGGGCCGGGGCGTGCTGTGGCACGAAGGTGATGACGG
>NW_008590805.1:0-4525 GCF_000691845.1 Merops nubicus
TACAAATATGTACTAATAAAAGTTAGGTCAGCATTTTGTAGAACTGCAACTAAGATTAATCACTGCAAACAAAATTTGTAGAACTAGCATAACAACTAAAATACCCCTTGTTAAAACAATTTTTTAAAATATTACTAGGTTAAAAAACCTATACCTTTATTTAAAAAAAAAAAAAAGACAAATCAACCAACCAACTAAAAAACAAACTAAATCCCCTTCCCATAGTTTTTGTTACACCAGACTTTGTAGATAAAAGAAAGGGCTACATTCTTGGCTCAGGTGTTTTGTTTATGTTGAGATTCAGGAGAACATGGATAGGAATTACATCAGTTCAATGCAGCTATCAAAACCTGCAACTGACTCTTGGTTTCTGAGCTGACGATGCAGTGTATGTCTTCTCTGGAACTCTTCATGCTGGGAAATAATACAGCAACACTTCTTCTGAAAATCGCAGAAGTATATGTGGTTCTGATATAAGGTAACTAACAGAATAGAAAAAAAAAAAACAAAAAAACTTGTAAAGCTAACCATTTGTATAAAATAATTGGAGACTGAAAGAACGATTGGTTTGCTGACCATTGCGAAGTGTTTGAAGAAAAGCAGATGCTTCTTTGATCTGCCAGCTAAGACACCTCCAGGAAAGAAAGAAATAAAGGCTAACATCCTTTCTCTGTGAGGACAGCTGTAAAAGTCAGAATTAACAAACACAGGATGACACCCATCCTGCACTTATCAGTAGAAAAATAGACAAATTCTCACTCAAGGACAAAATAAACCAGAACTAATTTAATTCTGCAAGCCTGCCAAAATTCAGAATTCAAGGGAGAGGTGAAAAGCACACTGCGATGAAGACACGCGTTACTTCATCCTCGCGACCACCATTCCATCACCGGATAGCACTGCGCAAGCGCAGAGGGACTGAGGAGCTAATTCTAATACGAAGCGAGGGTGGGCGGGGTTAGGTAATGAATATGTATCGGTGCGTTAGGTGATCTCATGCATATGTAAGACTTTAGAGTGTCAGTAGAAGGATGACGCTGCTATGGGCGTGCAGGTCTTTATGGCGATATCCCGCATGCGCCCAGCGCTGATTAAATACATACCTACTTTACCACTTCTGCGGGTTGTGGAGTTTTTCCGCGTATCAGTTCCATAAATGTGGTGCTCGTTAAGCTGCTCCACTATGTTCAGCAGATTTTTCTTGTCAGAAAAACTAGAAAACTGCATGCCTGTTGAGAACTTTTAATGTCTTCTGTTGCAAAGAAGCAACACCAGATCTGTATTTTTGCAGTGAACCTCTGAAAGTCTAGTAGGGGCTTTGGGGAACAGTAAGGCAAATTCCTGCAGCAGGTGGAGGTCATTGGAGAGGGGTCTTTTAACTAATGCTCTGGTGACTTTCATCTTGTTGTTACTCAAGCCCTACCCTTTATAGCTGCCGGAACATCAGGATAGGACACAGACTACACACAATTTAGAATTCAAAACGACTAAGAAACCTAAGAACCAGCTTCTCTATGTCACGGTGAGCTTAAAACTGCACCACTTGATGACATATATGGGGCTGTGCTTAGTGCAGGTAGCAAAGATAGCTGCTTGGAGTTAGCTTTCAATAAGTAATCAGCAAGATATTCAACATCCATGTGTGAAGAACTCGCAGTGGGAGCATCTCTGTGGGAAAGCACATAAAGCAATTTACAAGTTCCTGAAGCAGAATCTAGAACTAGCAGGGAGGCTTGTAAGCTAAACTTTACCCACTGTGCTGACTCCAGAAGTCACCATTTTACTTTTTCCTAAATGAGAAAACAGAGTAGGCTGCTTCAGGAGACAAAACAGCTTCTGTTTTCATTGCACTGAAGCTCTGTTTTGGATGTCCATAAAGAAAAATAGCAGTACATCTGTTCTCCTGAGAAATTTAGGGTTAATTGCAGATGTGCTACTCTGGCACGTCTAAGCCAAACAGTTTTCAAATTGAAAAATCGAAAGAAATTACATGGTAAATATAACTAATTTGTTCAACTCAAGATACTCTCTAGTGAGCTACAATTTTAATTTTCTTTTTCCTAGGTCTGCTAACAATTTGATGTAAAACATGGTGGCACAGGACAAGTTGCACCAGATGTTTGCTCACTACCCTTGAAGTTGTTTTGTCCAACCAGCCCAAATCAAGCAGAGTCATGTAGAGCCAAAAGAGAACAAACTGGTATCCGACACACATAAATGGTACCTCTACCAGTTTATAGTACATTCAGATGTAATATGGAGCTACAGATCAAAGGGAAAACAGATGTATATTACAACAAATTATAAAAATAACCCCAGGTGTGAGTGTAATCCCCTAAAGTGAGGAAGAAGAAAGCATCAATGTAAGCATATTCATCCTGGAGATGGACTCCAGATTCTGACAACTAGCTGTAACATCCCCACCTCTCACCACCACCCAAGAACATCAGGACTTAGAGCAGCAATAGACAGGTGAGCATAACAGCAGGAAAAGGGATAGAAAGTAGGTGTGTGCATTAAAATGTTTACTTCTTTTTGTGTAACAGTTAGAGTTAAACTAATAATGATTAGACTTGTAGGATTTCAGTTACACTAGCAACAAATTTGTGGCTTTACCTATTTCTAAGGTGTGTTTCCTCTGTGGCCACAAACAGATTTTGAGTGTAACACGGTTCCTACATCTTAAATGCTATCCTGATGTATTACCAGTATTTTTCAGAAAGATATTGGGAGTAACCTGTAACAAAATGCAAAACCCAGTGAGATTATTAGCCCTGTGACCATTCCTCTGTTTGCAGTTATGGGGGAAGTTATTCATTCACCCATTATGTTCTACAGTGACTCAGTTTTATGAATTTACAATTCTCTTATGCCTGCAAGTACAGAGCAAAGTATGTCTTCAGCCTACATTAAAAGCAGAATCAACATAGTGTGAACTAGAAATCCATCCCATACGCATCCATAAGCATCATATTCAGTATAAAGCAGGAATTTTACTGAGGATGGGGGTCTCCTCCTTGGGGCCCCTTGCCTGGGCTATTCTTGACCCTGCTCTTCTTGTTGCTCCTGAGGACTGCCTTCCTGTTTGTTGTGGCCACCATACATATGCAGGGATGAGCGTGACTGTGTACTTTAAAGGTGTATTGGTATTAGTTGGGCCATTTCAGTAAATCTGTTCTCATTGCAACCCATGTCTCTCCTCTCCTTTACCGGATTCTCCTTCTCTGCTGAGGAGGGTTCATTGAGTGGTAGAGTAACTGCTACAGGTTAGCTCTGGATATGGGCTAATGGATAATTTAATACCTTCTTTGTCTTACAGATTTGCCAAGAGTTCCTAAATTATTTTAGCCTCCATTTTTCAAGACATTGCACAGGCACGTAGAAAGATACACTTTTTGCCCAAAAGAAAATGTGTCATCAGAAGACAAAGCCACAACATAAATATGGCAGGACAGTGACTAAATACCTTTTCCTGAAGCCAGCTGTTGGCAGCAGTTTTCATGAGGGAGCAAGAGGAATATCTATAGCACTTGGGTCACTTGCAGTTCTTGTAATAAAACATTCTTCCTAAGTATAACTCGAGGACTGTAGTTGCTGACCAAGAATGCAATGAAATACAGGTCCGCTCTCTGCTGTAGTAATAACTGTAAGTCTTCCATAGCACAGGACACAGAGGATGGACTTGCAAGACTAGGACTAGATGAGTGCATAATTAACTTTCATGGCACAAGCATGTGGTGTTAGCATTGTATTTCAAGTTCATGTGATAGCAGATGCACCACATCTGTCTCAGACACCGTGACTCAAATGTCCAAGACCACAACATACACCTGGATTCTAAGAATGGCTCAGAGGCAAGAGGCAACGGTGAATATGCTGGGCTACACAGAAACAAGATTTTCACTCAGACTGAGCTTGCACACAGCTGAATTTCAGGGTGATACATGGTGTTAGTCTCTGCTGCCTCATTTCCTTCCAATCTGAATTTCAACTCCAGCCTTCTTGCAGGAATGGTCCCATTGCTAGCCACCCCATCTGGTTTGAGCTGCGCTTGAACAGGAAGTACAGATGGATACTTGGGTCTAGCTAGTTTCATAATGTTCTTCTCACATGGGGAAGCTATCTCTGCTGTCTTCCTCACATGCAATTCAGCACTTTTCCCAAGCATGAGCTATAAATACCCCTAGAATTTGACTTTGACTTCAACTGTGAAAATGACAAGTCCCTAGATTGGTTTTAACTAGGACAAACAAAACAAAACAAAACCCTAGGATTAAAAGTAGTGGATTTCTAAAGTTTATTGGCTGGCTGGTTGTCCCTGTTGCCTGGTTTGCCTCCCTGTCCTCGTCTCAGCAAGGATTGCATGGCACACGGAGCAGGTCAGGAGGCTCGTGACACATTCCCCACAGAAGGTGCTTAGCTAGTCAGGCGAAGACCAGCGTGGTGTTTTTTGGCAAATACTATGTCTACATTTGGTCAACATACTGACTGTAAAAGCAAGCAAATGGGCGAGATGCTTTTTTCT
>NW_008590806.1:0-6525 GCF_000691845.1 Merops nubicus
TATATAATTTTAGAATATAAATAGATACATAGTATGTATTTATTTATATAGAAAATAGCTAATTTTTTTTTTCCCCTTAAGCCAAGTTTAACCCAAAAATTTGGTACAGGTCAGCAACAGGTTTTATTAACTTAACTAAATAAATGTTTCCAAATTTTGCCCTTTTCTATCTATAATACCAAGAATAAATCTTTAAATAATATTGAAGCATGACCTCTTAGTACTTAATGAGCAGTATACATAGTAGCTATGTGCCACAGTACTTCCTGTGGTGACTTGTGTTATTTTAAAGTTAAAATGGGAAACAATCTCTGTTATCTTCCTGTATTTCTTGGTAGCTAAAGATTTGGTGTCCTCATGAGCTGTACTACATAAACAGTTCCTTGATGTATACATGAGATCCCAGTCTGGTAAAATGAGCTCTCAACCTTCACAGAAGTTTCTTTTTATCTCACTTCTTTCTGTTGATAAAATAAGAAAGGGAGGAGAAAAATGTTTTCAAAACATGGGCACTAAAATGCCTTTGTCATTGCCCAACACTAGCATTAGTGGGCAAAACGTGTGTGCATGTCTGTTACTGAGCAGATTTGCATTGAAAATTAGTGTAAGTGAATAGTTTATTGAATTTATGGGGGAAAAAACAGCTTTCTTAACATGTGTAAGCTGAACTTGTTTCTCTGTACACCTAATAATAATACAATTTTTTGTTTGGAAATTTTAAGCCTAATTCTAATACTTTTCTCACGCGTGACCTGCCAGTGTCTTTCATGGCTTTATGGAACATCCATTGCAAGCCTTTGCATCTGATGTGGGACTTCTACAGGCAGTGTATTTATGGCTTTTAAAAACAGCTCCAGTAAACTTCTCCAATAGCAATGAAGTAAAATAAAACCTACAAACTAAATTAATAGATGAGAACTACATAGTGTATTCAGTCATCTCAGCTTCTGTCTGCTAGGGAGGCTTAGCTCAGCTAAGTGTTCTGTTATCTGCTATCTTCTCTAAGACATGTAGTTCTCTTTGGTCAGCTTCTCTTCCATGTTATGCTATATAAAACACAACTTATTGTGTATGGACCTTCATTTTCATTTGTTTCTGCTCAGAGTTTTAATGGTGGTTCTAGCAGTGCTTGCCAAGAAGCTGCTAGAGGTCTTCATGAGGCAGAATGCGAGCCAGTGCCCTTGTGTACAGCTTCCTGAATTATTCCAAAGGATGCCAGAGGAAATAATGTGAAAATTTTAATAGTGCATATATGAGAAAATGGAAATAAATGTGAGTGGCAAATACTACATGCACGTGCACAAAGACACAATTAAAAGAAAATTGTCTAGATGAGCAGCTTTATTTATTGTTAATTTACCAAAGGCATACGTTAGGAACCTGAGAAATTAAACATCTGCAGAGAAACTAAATTCCTCGTGGCAAGGTGGAGCTCATTCACTGAGACATTAACTGTGATTTAACTGATTATCAAGCCTTTCAGAAGTTTTTTCAGGTTTGACCTGAGCTCCTAATGTAATTAGTTTATATAGTGAAACACTTTTGGAAACAGTCTCATTAATAGCAGCATACCCTGTAAGCCTCAAAACCACAACTGGACTCAAATTCTGTGTTAATTTAAATTTTAAAGAAAGGGTAGGATGTCTTGAGTATCTTTATCTAACGTACATTGGGAGGCAGGTTCTTTGGCAGACATCATTAAGTCTACAAGTTGTCAGGGGCTAAAGCAACAATAAATATGTGTAGCAGTTTAATTCCCAGCACTGAAATCAGTGATCTTCCTGACTGCTTCTATCAGCTGTGACCCCCTACCCCAGTTTCTTTGAATTTACCAGGGTCTCAGGCTATGTGGTCAAACAATAGCTCAGTTTGAGAAGTTACCAGGCAGAGGGAAGCTACTGCAGTTTAGCATTATGGTTGCAGCTGGTTTGTGGATGTCAGCTTTGGCTTGAACCTGGACTAGGAGTAAGATGTAAATAGCAGGGTAGTTGAGATCTGCATTAACTCCTCTTCCATATCATTTATCTGTAGAATAAAGGTCTGGAAAGGTGAGAGTACAGGCAGTAACAGGGAAATTGCAGGGCAGATGTGGCATTTCCTGAAAGCTGTTAGATCCTTCTGGGTCCTCTGAAAGCTTGCAGAGTTAAGTGAGTTGCTGCCACTAGTGGCAGAGAATAAGAAGGAAGCCCTGTGCCATTAAGATCTTCAGAGCTTTGAAATCCACTGGGATCAGTACCTGTGCTGCCTGTAGCATTAGTTATGTGGGAATTGGAGGGCTGGGGAGGTAGCACACTTACATGTGTGATGGTTATATAGCATGTACTCATCAGGGATGTATTTCTCTCTAATTTTTTTAGCTGTGTATCACATGAAGGGAAGGGGGTACGTGTGAGTAAGGGAGAGACAAATTTGGTCAGAGACAAATCCCCTTGCTTTCTAGCTGGTCCTCAGCTATTAGAGGGGCTAGGGGTGGCTGAACTTGTCTCTTAATGGGTTGCAGGGAGAGCCATGGCTACAGGTCTGACCCCAGAGGCACCAACAGCCTGTTGTAGGTCCAGCTGCATTCAGAGCAGCCGTCGGAGTCAACAACAGCAGGGGTTGGTTACACCCAACAAACAGATTCTGTGTGGTTCATGGGGAGAAATACATGAAGCTGCAGAATAGCTACAGAGCTCTAAAAAAAAGCAATTGCAATTACAATAATAATAATAATCTCCTGGGGAAATCCCTCAGCGGAGCTGCGGCGGCAGATCTTCCCAAGAGGCGTCCCTGCTGGGGGGGTGAGGAGAACACACCCAGGGTCACTCCCTGCAACTTGGTGACGAATTCCTGTCCCACCCACTGGGTCCAAAAGAAATGATATTTATACCTTTTTTTGTTACTGATGTTCAAAGTGTGGGGATGGGGCTGTGGGCAGACAATTATTCATTGCAGTTAGCACAAAACTTCCTTATCCGCACCTGCAGGGGGTGAACTGCCATGAGTTGGGTGGGAGAGTGGGGCAAGCAGCCTCCACTGCATTGCACATTCCCTGTCAGGGCCTCAAGGACACAGACCACTGAATATTCACTCAGCCCCCATGTCTGCCCTGGCACTAGATGTTTGCTGGCAGTGTCGAGCTTTGGGGGATTTCTGCTAGTTTTGTGCTTCCTGCATCTGACACTGCTCAGTGGTACTAATTATCTTGCTGCTCCAGCCATATTGTGTGGGATGTGCTCTGCACTTTGGAAATATTAAGGCTCCTTTGCATACCTTTCCAGAAAAAAAAGTCATAGACAAGTTATTGAGTGTGAATTGTACTTTGTTTTTTTAAAGGGTAGATGTATTCAGATCTTCTAGGAAGGGAAGCACATTCTGAAACTTACTGTCTTTTCAGTGAAAGCCCAGTTCACTAAGAGTGAAGGCCTTTCTAGATGACAGCAGCTTACTGGATCAGGCAATAAGTAATACTTCCTGCATAATTTATAATCTTCTCCCTACTTTATTATATTACCAACAGTTTACTTAAGAGATTTCCTGCTATTTCATGTAAGGTTTTTTTTCTTAAGCTGTTATTTTACTTACAAAGATACTTCATTCCTAGGTTAAAAGCACTAACCGGTCCAGAGGCATGTGGTGTTTACTTGAAGGATTAGCAGAAGAGGATTTGTTTCCTGATCTAATCACAGAACTTGCTGCTGGTCAAAAGTACTCTACACCTCCCATGAAACTTCTTCATTCTCTTCTAAAATATGTCCTATTGGTGAGAGATGAAGACTAAAGTATTGTAAATATTAATGCAAGAAATGGAAGTATTGTAATAGTTGCTTCTGATGTTGTATTTAGTAGGGTTTAGTGATGCACTCACCTTCACTTTGTGTTCTAAAGAGAAGGTGTCAAGAGTATCTGGCCATGTTCTTGTCTGTGGTGCTCGTCAACAACCAGAAGTTGGAACCCAGGAGGTGCCACCTGAGCAGGAGGAGAAACTTCTCTGCTGGGAGGGTGCAGAGCCTGGAGCAGCTGCCCAGAGAGGCTGTGGAGTCTCCTGCTCTGGAGAGATCCCAAACCCTCCTGGCTGTGACCCTGGGCACCCTGCTAGGGGTGAGCTGCTGGAGCAGGGGGGTGGAGGAGATGATCTCCAGAGGTCACTTCCAACCCCACCATGCTGGGATTCTGTTTTAGAAAGGGAATAATTTAAACATTAAGGACTTCTAAAAAAATTAATATTGCTTTTCAGGCCATTTGAATGTAGTGCTCTAAATATTGTAGAAAGACTGGCCCAGAATTTTTGTTTGCTGCTTTTAGAAACAGCAGTTGTGTGACTTTTTTTTTTTTAGTCTAGTAGACCACAGGTAGAAGAGAGTTTGTTCTAAGTAGTGATGCATTCAGCTGGAATATCACACTAGAGCAAGCTCCTCTTGTTTCCTTCCTTTTTTGCTAAGATTGTGAATTTTCCTGCTTGTAGTTGTGCAGTAAACTGGATATTACTTCACTGATTAAATTTGTTTTAAAGAATAAAGAGAATATAATATACACTCCTAGGGATTATGAATCTTTCACCACTATGGAGCCAATATTATTTTCTCATTTTCTTACAGGAAAATACTGATGCTGTATTTTATGCTAAACTTCGTCACTGTTTGTACCTTGTTCTCCTACATGATCCTCCCTGGAAGTCCCCATCAATGCTGATGTATTATTTGGATTTTTTCCAGTGCCCTATCTGTAAGAAAGGCACGTGGTCTTTCATAGAAGTGCTTGTAAGGTAAGAAGGTTCAGTGAGGGGTTGGTTGTGATGGTGCTTGTGTTACTCAGGGACAGGGGAGGAGGGCTTGAATTCTGCAGTATCAAAGTCACATTTTCACTAGAACAGGTTTAACTCTGTGTGAAGGTCTGGAGTTGTAACTGAGATTTGGACCTTTCACTTCACAGTTCAGTAAGTGCTTGCTCACAGGAAGAGGGGGAGTGGGTTTTGCAAAGGAAAAAAATGTTTTCTTGTCCTCCTTTCTTTTTAATTTTTTTAAGCTTTCCACAAAGTGTAATAATCTATCTCTTATTGCTTTATCTGGAGTTACAAATTCCAGTTTTATCTTGCCAAACATGAAGATTTCTGTTATATTCATTTTAATCATAAACTTTGCCATTTGCTTCAGGAATTCTGATTATATCCTATATATCTACAAACACAAGACTGTAAGTCAGAGTTGTTTGAGTAGATAGTCTATGATTTAGCTTAAGATCTGGTAATACTTCTGTCCTTTTGGAAGAGAAGCTGTACCTCTTCTTAATACTGTCATTAAATCTCAAGTAACATTTAAATACTTTGGTACAACCATGATTATAGATACATTAATGTGTATGATTGAAGCAAGTCTGTAGTCATGAAGGTCATTAAATCATTGTACTTAAATCACTATAAATGAACATTTAACAGTTTTTATCAGGTGGAATGAAAAAGAATTTATCTTCTACACATCTTTAGACTAAAAAACTTTTCAATTTTAGTCTAAAAATCTTTTAAATATTTAGTGTTTTATCTTTTAATACTTACTGGCAGAATATGAACACCCAGCAGTTGTTTACCTGGTACTTCCAGTGCTCAAAATTTGAGAAAAAAGAAAAGGGCAAAATGTTGAAACTTTACTTCAAAATTACCTCGTCTCATGTCAGACAATAATTAGGCTTGATCACAGACTGCAATCCTGTCAGATAGTAGGTGTGGACTGTTATCTGAACTAGGGTTTGTAGGTTGTGAAAATGTCTATAAAACGTTATGATACTACCTTGTCATTAAAGGATTTTAAGGAAGTTCTGTTAAATTCAGTAATTCTGCAGTACCTTAAGCAGAGACAGAAAAAATAAACATGGTTAAGTAAGTTTACACTTTAATACAGAATATGGATCCCCAGGTTGGTTGGTTGGTTTGTTTTAATACAGCTTTACCAGGAAGTTAGACTTTCAAGTGGTGACTGTTTCTGGGGAGCAAGGTATTCCCTTGTCAAAACTGTCAATAGCCACTGGCTTTTTTTCCCCAATAGATCAGGTAGATCAGGCTGTGATTTCTGCCATACAAATGGAGTTTTTGGTGTTTATTTTCCAGGTCTTGCCTTTATTGTGAAACTGTTTGTCATTCAGTCCCAGTGTCAGGGAGAGGAGATGAACAGAGGATAGTTCACAAGACATTATTGAAGTTCTTCTTTGATATAGTAAAAGCTGAACTTGAGTTTGTAACAGAAAGGTGAGTTTTACAAGATAACACCTTATTATTATTTTTCACAGTTTCACATGTATTTCTGTATCTGCAGCAGATTATATACTGATTTTTGTGTGTCTCTGATAGGATACTGTTCTACACAGATAGGGTTTTTCAATTATAATTCATATAGATTTTTTTCTAATCATGGTTTAAGGCCTCTAATATCTCCCAGTGTGTTATTTCATTACAAGTTTCAATAAGCATTTAATTTTGCTCATAAAGTTGTATTTTTAGCTTTGCCAAAATATATTCATATATTTTCAAATATTAATATAATACAATAATAGTGT
>NW_008590807.1:0-2569 GCF_000691845.1 Merops nubicus
GGCTCTGGTGGCAGCCCAGGGCTCTGGCTTTTGGGCCACTTGACCAGCAGAAGCCGGGAGCACCGCCCAGCCTCCAACAAGGGCCCCTGGCCAGGAGCCAGGAGGGTGTGCACAAGTGGCACAACCAAGGGCCAGCTTCTCCACCTCATCCTGCACATCCTACCAAGATCACTCCACAGCAAGGCCAAACTCACAGGGCAGAGCTGGCCCAAATCCAGTGAAATCCCCTGTGCTCAGGTAGCTCGTTTCAGCCCAGGACCTGGAATCCCTTCAAGACAGAGGGGATAGATTCTGAGGGGTTGCACTGCAAGCAGGACAATGTGCACAAGCCCTTGGCTGTGTCTTCCCCTTGACTTTAAGGCATTCCTTGTTCCCTGCCACCCGATTACAGGGTGATGTGTCTTGTACAGCGTCTGCTCCAGGCTGTGCAATTCCACAGCAGCCACGCAGACACTCACAGCCCTGCTCTTACAAAGTACTTTAAAAACATGAGCAGTTGCTTGGAGCTGCCATCCCATTACAGAACAAATGCTGGTTTTGCCTCCACACAGGGGACAGCGTAATTCCTTAGATTTAATGCATTAGATCTGCTTTAAAAATGCAGAGGTAACAGAACAGATTTCCAGACCAAATAGGAATTTGGCTGCAGGACCCTGCATGCGCTGGTGGGAACAGCACTGGGGGGTGCTGGGTGGGATCCACCTTCTCCAGGACTGAGCCCCAGGTGAGTGTTTCACATTTGGGTCGTTTTACTGAGATGGCTCCGGGGTGCTGACCCCGCTGCAGGCACAGGGCCACGGCTGGGAAGGGGGCACCTGTGGGTGATGGGTGCCCGGGCCCACCCCCTGAGGGAAGAGCTCTGCCCCTGCAGAGACTGGCCACGTTTGGCCACAGGGCAGGCACCAGCCCTGCCCACGGTGCCAGGCTGAGCTGCAGCCCAGGCACAGGGCACCCCGGGCACCAGCAGCACCCCCAGCCGAGGAGGGTGGGCAGCTCAGCCCAGCCCTGACAGTGCAGCAAGCGCACGGGGGCAACAGATCTGCACAGTCACAGGTCCCACAAGTCTTAAGGCCGCTGGATAGAAGTCTCAGCTGAAGTTCTCACGTCCCACAGCCTCACACCAGAGGAAGAGGGACACTTGCCAGCTGCTCTGCCCGCGTGTTTTCAAAGCCTTGCTGCAATTCCAACAAGCTCCCTGCGTTCATGGCAAACGCCATCCCACACTGGAGTCCCACCTGGGGTCCAGGCCTCATCTCCCCTGCCAGCTGAGCTGTGCTGTTAACTGGAGGAATGAAACCTCACTGCTGGGCTCCCTACAGAGCCTCCAGCCCACTCCACCCCTCGGCCGTTTCGGGTCCAGCAGCCGCCTCCGAGCCCCGTCACACGCCTGCTCAGCCAAGGGCAGTACAACCCTCCACCAAGTAAGCAGCCCAGCTTTGAGAGTGGTGTCAGAACAAACCCCAAAGATCTATTTTCAGAAAGCATTACTGAAGTGCCTTTGAATCTAACTCATGTCCTTAATGCAAATCAGTGGTGACGATTTTCTCCTCCTCACACATTATGAAAGACATAAAAGAAACCTGGAGGAAAGTAATGTGACCCCTGTGCACATAAAGAGAAAAGTCCAATCTGCTACTAAAGAAATAAAACATCAAAAGAAATAAAAATTCTTCCTATTAGACACATATCCCCGCTTAATGGATCAGAAATTGCTCTAACAGCCACTGCTTAAAGATCAGAGGAGCAACAGCTGAATCCCCTTCATGCCACAGGTAAAACTGGGACTCTCCCTGCTGCTTTCAGCCAAGCTGGGGTACTGGCCAGGGCCCCGCAGCCCCCTGGGGCAACTGGCCCATGCCAACAGCCCCCTGGGGTGCTGCACTGGGCACTGCCTTCTGCCCTCACTGCCTTCTCCTGCTGCTTGCCACGAGTCCAGACCCACTGGAGAACCAGCTCTGTCCTGGTCGCACCCGTGGGCTCTGGATCCCCGTCCTGACACCACACTCCTGGCAGCAGAATCACAGTGCTGTGCCACAGGAACCTCCCTTCTCACACCTCCCCTCAGAGGACATGGTGCTTGGGCAGGAGAGCAGCAGGGAAGCAAGATGCCAGCTGTGCTTTGATGTCTCCAGAGTGGGGTCATCAGCAATCCCATGGTGGCAGTAAGAAGCTGCCCCACGTCATCCCCAGGGTTTGCCTTTGCCACCTCTGTCTGGTCTGCTGGCTCTCAGACATCTGCCCTACCAGCACAATCAATAGCTTCCTACAAACACTCTCCCTCTTGGACTAGTTAAACGTCTTTGAAAATTAAAAACAAAGCTACTTCATTAAGCTTTGAACTCTTAAACAAGACAGACTTCTTTTCCTTGTAGCTTCACAGCGA
This sequence comes from Merops nubicus, assembly GCF_000691845.1. Lineage (NCBI taxonomy): Eukaryota > Metazoa > Chordata > Aves > Coraciiformes > Meropidae > Merops > Merops nubicus. Next base: position 2,384 of record NW_008590807.1, read on the forward strand.
TCTGTCACAGATGTGATGGACAAACCACCACAGGCCAGTGGCACTGAGATGAAATTTCAGCTCAAAGCATGACTTATTTTATAGCTTCTTTTATAGCTGTTGAGTCCTGTGAGAGCTGTAGAAGGAGGAAGATGGTCAAACACCCATGAAATGGGAATGGGGAGGCCATGCCAATGGCTTTTGGGG
>NW_008590807.1:2605-7925 GCF_000691845.1 Merops nubicus
GTGTGCGCGCCTGTCCACCCTCTCCGGGCCCCCCTGCCACAGCAGCTGGTGGCTGGGCACCATGGGTGGGACAGACAACAGGAATGGGTTTGAGCTTGCTGTTACCTCAGTGTTTCTTTGCTGCAGGAAGTCCAGAGGCATTTGGAGAGTAAGAAGCAGCCACCCAAACTCATACAAGTTGCCATGTGGCAGACGTTGGAAAGGCTGGTGGTCCAGCCCTGCAGTGGTGACAGCCACACAGGCTGGCTCGTGGCTCAGCACAGGCTCCCCTGGCACTTTGCTATGCACTGGAGAAAGGAACAAGAACAGACAGAATTAAGAGATCCTGTGTGGTTTTAATCACACACACTATGTACTCAGAGCTACCTTGTGGAGCAGAAAAGATCCATGGGATTAGTGCTGCCATTTTGCTTTACTTGATACCAGTTCCCTTTCAAGGATTTGCTTGCTCCTGCCTCTCCTTGTTGCTGAGCTCCACTCCCATCTCCACCAGACTCCACATCTATGGTGAGTCATGAGTGCTCCCAGAGCCATGATGATGCCTGCCAGGACTCAGGCATCTCGCAGCTGTGCCACCACAGGACACCTCCTGGGTGCTGAGGGCTGTGCTGTGATCAGATCTCCAGCTCTCCAGCCCTCCTGCTAACAGAACACACCAGTCACCAGTTCACTCAAGGGGCTTCAAGGGTCCACTTTGGTTTTTCCAGGGTGGAAGGTTTTGGTCAGGTGCTGGTGGTGTCACAGTTAAAGAACTGATCAATACGAATGGTGATTTTGGAAACCAGGGTACAAAGACCAGGAGGAGACCATCCTAAGGCATCACCAGCAGCTGCTCCCGGGCAGCTCTCCCCAGCCCAGCAGCCCATGTGCATCTCCAGCTTTCCACGGTGATTTCTGCTGCTCCCTATTTCAGCAGAAAATAATTCACCAAAGGTCACACAATCCTTCTGACACAATAAGGCACTGCTGAAAAATAACTGTTTTCTGCTTTAAACAAAAATAATAGATTCTGGATACTTTGCTGGCGCCACAGAGTCAATAATTCTCTCTTCTGCCTGCAAAGCCTGGAGGGATTAATAAACTGCTCTGAACTGAATTCCCGAGTAAGAGGAGCCCTACACAAGTCACTCTGCAAAGAGATATTTCACAGTGCAACCCCCAGCAATGAACAGCAGTTCTCATCAGTTCTAGGTTTTCTATATAGACTTTAAAAAAAACCCAACCAAACAGATTATTTCTAATGTTAACTAAGAATGCAGCTCCTAATCTGACTCCTTACTTGAGACCAGAAAGAATTCTTACTCTCAGGCCCTACCCAGGAAGGAATAAATAGCAACAGGTCCTCAAGAGATGTTCATCCTTTGAGTGGAGCAACAACTTCCAGCCAGGTGTGGAAACAAGACTCCTGGGAGCAGCACAGGGCAGCACAGGACAGGACAGCACAGGACAAGCAGAGGACAGGAGACATCACCACACTCTGCACCCTGCCAGCACCACTCCTCGTCCCCAGCAGCAGCAGGCTCTCCAGTTAAACACTCAGCTGGGCTGAGCTGGAAGGACAGAGCCAAACCTGGCTGACAAGCAGTGAGGTGCAGCCTCAGCACGTCTGCAAGGCCAGCAAGAGCACGTTCCTCCTGAGGAGCTTTCCTTGCTGGAATGCACCAGACCCAGACACCAACAGCAGGGGGAGAACAGGCCCAGCACTTTGCTGGGGCCAGGGGAGATTTAACTCACCAGGGGCTTTGTGCTTTGTTTCTAAAACGAGACAAATTCATCAAGTACCTGCAGAACAGGCACAGAAGGAACATGTTCCATGGTGCCTCGGTCACCCATGGCTGCCTGTGTCACGATGTGAACAACTCCTGGCTGGACACAGAGGAGACAACCTGATCTAAACCTGCTGCTTCTCTTGCCCGTGCTGAGATGGGCAGCAGAACAGCCTCGTGGAGATGTTCTCCTCTCACTCTGGGAAACATCTGCAGAAAGAAGTCAGTCTGCTTTCTGTCAGAAGCTGATCTTCCCACTGCCAACATCACTGCGCAGTGCCAGGCTCTGACCAGGTGATGCAGCTACTACCACTTGCTGTTCCTCTGAACTTCTCCAAATTACTTTAACTTCCTTCTGTAAGAGAAGTTATCTATGCCTCACAACATCTCAAAGTATCCATGTGCTCTCCTGATGACAAGAAAACTGAAGGGCACAGAAAGCCAAGGAAATATTCTGTGGTGCTACCTCAGGAAACTGGAAGAGATGGGAAATAAAAGCAATAACCTTGTTCTTTATAGTTGTGAATTTCTGTGCTTCAAAAACTAGCTCAGTTAAAAAAAAAAGGGTTCCCTTTCCAGATTTCTCCCAACCAAATCATAACACGAAGACTACTAAGTAAAGCCAGAATTTTGTTAATAATGTGAGAAATCTAATACCAAGAGAGCCTCTTTATCCAGTTACTAGCTTTTATTGGGAAAAATGCACAAGAACCAGCAGAGCAGTGACATCTCCTGGAAGCCAACAAGCCATCCCAGAAAAGCCCCAGCGTTTTAGCTCTATCTTGCTCATTAACAGTTTGGCTGATTCACTTGAACACTGAGACTGTACGAAACAACTTTGTTTAACTTGCATCCATAGCAGAAAAAAAAGCAGACAAAAGAATGCCAAACACCAAACGAAACAACAAAACTCAGCCAAAACAAACCTACAAACAGCACACACACTCCCCTACGCTTTGAGATCAACTCTCCTGATTATCTATGGGAAAGTCTTTGCTCTCTGGAGAGCTGCCAAAGGGGAAAAATAATCCCATACACTATGAAAGAGCACGGAAGCAGTATTTATTGCTCTAAAACTCTGAAGTAATTTTCATCTGCTCAGTTTATCTGGCTGCTGCCTTGTCAATGTATTCATTTTTTATTGCTGTAATCCCTGCTTCTTGGAAATAATAGAGGTGCTTTTGCAGAAGGAAAGTAAGGAACCTGCCTGACCTGACCTGCTTGCTTCCCCTGATCCTCTGCTGCTCCTGGGAGAGTGCTGGTGATCCAAAGGCATATCTGTGGGAAGCCAATTCAGAAGTTCCAAGGGGCAGCACAAGGTTCCCAGCTCCACCACGCGCTGCCTCTGCTCTCACGTCTCCGTGCCAGCCTGGAGGTGACAGAGCAAATCCTGTATCCACCTCAGCCTATTTGAAAATCCCAAATTCTTTTTCTTGTCTTCTGTAAGAGTGTTCTGCTCACAGCCTTTGAGCCAAATTTGCTCGAAGGGAGCCAGATGAACAAGAGCAGTATCAGACCCCAGGTTTGTGAGCACATCGACCCCTCACCGCTCAGAACCTTTGTTGGGCTTTTTTAAGCCCCACTCCCTGCACTGGCCCAAGGCACTGTGTTAATGGTGCCAGAGCTTACCCAGGACAGAGCTGGGCAGGACAGTCTCCAAGCAGAGAGGACGTTGAACTTTCCACCCTGGTGCCTGCAATTCCTCCTCCAGCGAGTGCTGAGTTGGGATCAGGTTCCTGTTCCTGTGCTCAGGGGGCTCCACACTCGCACTGCTGACCCCTCCTCTTCCTCCTGCTGCGAGACGCCAGGGCAGCCTGGCTGGAGGGAACGGGTCCCAGCAGGCAGAGAGGACCAGAGACCTCTCCACTTTCAACCCTTTACACTGGAGAGAAACTGTTAAAGAGCAAGAAATCCAGAGGTTCACATCTGGATGTGAAACAGCCACTGAGTTCTCCAAGGCACGTGCCAGAGCAGCACGAGCACAGACATCTCCCCACCGTGCTCTCCAAACGCCGCCGAGGCGGCCGCAGACGAGCAGTGGCACCGACCTCTCAGCTGGGAGGGGAATCCACCCAGACCACCCAAAACCAAACCTGCAGGCAAGAGCCAGGGCCTGGCTGCAGCAAGGGATGGGAGCAGCACGCTGCCACGCCAGGTCTGCCTCCCAGAGCCTCGCCGAGCAGGCGCTCCCGGCACCGAGTCCTGGGCTCCTGCTCCACAGCAGGTCCTCAGAGCAGCTCAGGTGCCAAGCCACGTGGAGCAGCAAGAATGGCAAAACTGCTGGAGAGCAATGTGCCAAACAGTGTGCTGTTTGTCACAAGCCACCCTACTGATCTGCAGACAGACGTCCTGAAGCTGTATGTGATGATTCATACCTCAAAAAAGGGGAAAGCAGCCTGAAATAGCCCTGAAATTGCCAAAAAAAAAGAAAAATCACACTTTAAAACCTATGAGAAGGACACTTAACATTTCAACTTTACACAGATTTATGAATAGCTGTATGAAAGACTAAGAAAGGAGAAGTCAGTCTTTAACAGTGTCTGCTACAGACACTCCTGTTTTAAGAGCTGAGAAGCATGGAAACTTTCAGATTTAACTCTTGCTCAAGAGTTCCTCAGCACCAAATTACTCCTGAACTGCTCATCTGCGTCCAAGTGCCCTCATGGGGCTCAGTCACCTGGTCACCGAAAAATAATGTACAGAAGCATGCAAACAACTTTTTCCCCTCTGTTACAGGAGGTTTACAACCAATTTCTCTACCCAGATCCCAGCCTCTTCAGGAGGGAGAGGAATTCCGAGTGTGCTTCCACTACTTTGCTTCCAAAAACTCACCACGTTAACGTTCAGGATAACTGTTTCCTTTCAAGAAAAGCCAAAAGGCCAGAGGAAAATAATTTTATTTTATCCACATTTAAAAGAGTTGGAGTGAATTTGCATGCAAAATTAGGGGGTTTTTTTGGGTGGGCTTTTCTTTGTATAGAACAAATCCTCATCTTTGTTCGTTACAGGGTCTTTCAAAGTCTCTCTATAAATCTCCCACTGGCGGGGATGAGGGCAGGTGTGCCCCAGACTAGTGAACCAGATACACCAGCGTGTCACCGACGTCCCGTGTGCGGCCGTGCTCGGTGACGCGCACGCGGCGCTGCGCCAGGTCGATGTGGAAGATGGCCTGCTCCAGAATAGCTGTCTTCTCTGCCTCCTCTCTGCCAAGGACTGGCACTCGCCGGGGCCCCAGCACAGGATCGTCGAACCTCATCAGCTTCACCTTGGAGAGATCTGCAGGGAAGAGACTGGCTAGTCAGGCCACAGGATGGACCACCAGCTGCAGTGTCAGCTCTAGGCAGCCTGGAGTGTTTCAGCCAAGCTTTCCTCTAAGTACAAGCTTCTAGCCCTTGTGCACCAACAGAACAGTGACACCTCCTGGAAAAAACAGTGAGAAAGTCACTGTGTCATCTCACTTCCTTTCAGTCAGTCCAAAATCTCCATCTAGCAGAAGGCTGGTAGGTACACACACACATCTACCATATATTAGAAACCTGATGAAGTTTAACAAG
>NW_008590808.1:0-313 GCF_000691845.1 Merops nubicus
CCCCCTCTCATTTTAAAAACTCAGCATATTTCTCCCTTCCCTCTGCCCCGCAGCTGGGAAATGTCTGAGTGGATTTCTCTCCCATTTCCCATAAATATTCCCACTTGGAGGCCTGCCAGCCCAGAGCACCCAAAAGCTGCATCAGCCCCAGAGCCCCTGTGATTCCCCCCACCCTGTGCTGGCAGCTTTGGCTCGGGCACTGGCTGGGGACCCCGGGTGCACTCGCTGTGCTGCCCCTGAGCAAGGAGGCCGGGGGGACTCCTGGTGACGCTGATGAGAACATCAGCCAGAGCCAGCAGTGGCTGCCAGGGGC
>NW_008590808.1:751-1100 GCF_000691845.1 Merops nubicus
TGGGGCCAGTCCTGGGGCCGTTCGGAGCCAGACCTGGTGCTGGAGTGTCACCCAGGTGCCTTTCAGGCAGGGCCCGTGGACACATCAGCACTGTGCACCGCCAAGACCCTCGTCATGGAGTGGTGCCACCAGATCAGAGACAGCCTGAGCAGGGACTCGGCGCAGCCACTGCTGGACGGGCTGCACCCCCTGCCCAGGACCGAGTCTGAGTTCTGGCACACCAGGATGGTCAACCTGCAGTGCAACGACCAGGTACTGCCTTGCCCGTGGGTAGCCAGTGTCCCTGGTGCTGAGCCCCTGGTGCTGAGCCCACTGAGTCTCCCCTGCCAGCGGCTCCTGACCCGCGGGG
>NW_008590808.1:1179-1593 GCF_000691845.1 Merops nubicus
TGAGGTGGTGTCCTCCTGCCTCTCCCCTGCCAGCGAGGCTTCCTCATCCCTGATGTGGAGTTTCTCCCTGGCCCAGGTTTGGAGGAAGCCAAGGACATCAACCTCCACCTGCAACCGCTTCGGCTCTTGCTGGAGGAGATGGAGCAATCAGAATACTCCCAGGTAAGTTTATGTGGCAAAATGCCCAGGTGCTGCCTGGCTGCCTCCTCAGGCCAGAGGCGTTGGTGCTGAGCACGCGGGTGTGGCTGTGCCCTGGCACTGCCCGACCCCTCTTAGTGCAGCCACGGCCTGGCACCGATGGGGCTCTGTCCTGCAGCTGCAGCCCTGCGTGCACAGGGTGCTGTGCCCCATCCGCCTCCTCCGTGCTCCCTGCCAGCACTACTGCCCACCCACGGCATCGCCATCCTGCAGGCG
>NW_008590809.1:0-3020 GCF_000691845.1 Merops nubicus
TCAATAGGGGAGCGTTAACCCTTTGCCCTTTTCCCTTTCCCCCCCTCCCCACTGCCTGGAAGGGTTTCGGGCCCCTCCACTGGGCTTTGTTCCCTTTTGTAGCACGTCGCCAGCGGGACGCGGGGGCTCCGGCGGCGCTCGCGGGGTGTTGCCCCCTCCTTCAGTTTTTGGGGCTCTCTTTGTGGGCCGCCCTATAAAAAGGCTCTTCATTGAGTGGCATCGGGATGGGGATGAGCCCCACTGTGGAATCCATTCTGTGTTGGGTGGTTTTAGGGAGGATTTTGGATGATTTAGAGGAAGTTCGGACGATTTTCGGGAGGTTCGCGGATGATTTGTGGGACGATTTTTGGCAGATTTTGGGGGAGTTTTGGGGGAGATTTTTAGATCTTCATTCCTACTGCTCCCAGCTGGGGGTTCCACGGGGTGTTTTCTCACTTCCAACTCCTCTCCCCAGGCGAAGAAGAGGAAAAGAGCAGAACGTTTCGGGATCGTCTGAGGCCGAGGGTTCCGCTTCACCTCGCAGCGTGCCTCGAGCGCCTCCTCCTCCTCCTCCTCCCTCCTCCTCCCCCCCCTCCTCCTCCTCCTCCTCCCCCCCCCACGCTGTTTCTCCAGCCTCCAGCCCCGAGCAGGGACCCCCCTCCCCACTCCCCAGAGCTGTAGGATTGTGCTACTTCATTCCTTTTTCAAGTTCCAACGTGGAAACATGAGGAAAGGTTGGGAAAGACCCAAAGCAGGGAGCGCCTCGGGCGGATCCCCCAGGACACGGAGCCAGCTCTGGATCCCAGATCCACCCTTCTGGGATCCTTCAGCTGAGGGTTTTCCTGGATGTTTTGGTTGGGAAGGGTGGTTCCTCCCCGCTGGGATGCTCAGAGAAGGGATGAGCTGAGCCCTGGGGTGGAGCTGGGATCTGTGTGTCAGGCCTGGGGTGTGTCTGGGTGGCCCCGGCTCGTCCTGGGAGCTCTGGGGTGTCCTGGGATCTGGTCTGGGATATCCTGGGATCTGTCCTAGGATATCTTGGGATTTGTTCTGGGATATCCCAGCTCTTGTTCTGGGATATCCTGGGATCTGTTCTAGGATATCCTGGGATTTGGTCTGTGATATCCCAGCTCTTGTTCTGGGATATCCTGGGATCTGTCCTAGGATATCCTGGGATCTGGTCTGGGGTATCCCAGCTCTTGTTCTGGGATATCCTGGGATCTGTCCTAGGATATCCTGGGATCTGGTCTGGGATAGCCCAGGCTTTGTTCTGGGATATCCTGGGATCTGTTCTAGGATATCCTGGGATTTGGTCTGGGATATCCCAGGCCCTATTCTGGAATATTCTGGGTTCTTTTCTATGAAATCCCAGGCCCTGTTCTGGAATATCCTGGGACCTGTTCTAGGATATCCCACACTCTGTTCTGTGGTATCCTGGGATTTGTTCTGGGATATCCTGGGATCTGTTCTAGGATATCCTGGGATTTGGTCTGGGATATCCCAGCTCTTGTTCTGGGATATCCTGGGATCTGTTCTAGGATATCCTGGGATTTGTTCTGGGATATCCCAGCTCTTGTTCTGGGATATCCTGGGATCTGTTCTAGGATATCCTGGGATTTGTTCTGGGATATCCCAGCTCTTGTTCTGGGATATCCTGGGATCTGTTCTAGGATATCCTGGGATTTGTTCTGGGATATCCCAGCTCTTGTTCTGGGATATCCTGGGATCTGTTCTAGGATATCCTGGGATTTGTTCTGGGATATCCCAGCTCTTGTTCTGGGATATCCTGGGATCTGTTCTAGGATATCCTGGGATTTGTTCTGGGATATCCCAGCTCTTGTTCTGGGATATCCTGGGATCTGTTCTAGGATATCCTGGGATTTGTTCTGGGATATCCCAGCTCTTGTTCTGGGATATCCTGGGATCTGTCCTAGGATATCCTGGGATTTGGTCTGGGGTATCCCAGGCCCTGGTCTGGAATATCCTGGGATCTGTCCTAGGATATCCTGGGATTTGGTCTGGGATATCCCAGCTCTTGTTCTGGGATATCCTGGGATCTGTTCTAGGATATCCTGGGATTTGTTCTGGGATATCCCAGGCCCTATTCTGGAATATTCTGGGTTCTTTTCTATGAAATCCCAGGCCCTGTTCTGGAATATCCTGGGACCTGTTCTAGGATATCCCACACTCTGTTCTGTGGTATCCTGGGATCTGTTCTGGGATATCCTGGGACCTGTTCTGGGACATCCCAGGCCCTTTTTGTGGATACCTGGAAGTTCTCATGGTTCCTTCTGCTGCGTTGACCCTTTTTGGGGAAATTAGGAGAAAAAAATGGCTGAGTCACACCAGAGGGTCCCTCCCTCCCTCTGCCTGTGGGGATCCATCCAAAGCCTGACATCCCGGGATCCCTTTTTCCCAGGTTCCTTCTCCTCCACCCCCCGGGGAGCAGCAGGGTGAGGATTTCCCAGACCGGGCACCCGCTTCTAAGGAGCAACATTGGATCTGTCAAATATTTTATCTCTGTGGGGCTTTTTTACCCCAAACATCTTCACTCCACTCCTGCCCCGCTGCCAGCTGAGCCCCTGGGACTCCACAACACCCAAAACAGGCCTTTTCCTCCCCAAAAAAGCAGCTCCAAGCCACCATGAGACCCCAATTCCACCGTGTCCGGGACTGCCGGGGGCTCCCTGCTTATCCATCCCATCTTGGGTGGGGTCTGATGTTATTTTGGGGTTTTAAAGTGTTGGGATCGTGCGTTGGGTTTTGTAAAGCCAGATTCTGTCCCTGGCTGGCGAGCTGGGCGGGTTCCCTGCCAGGGCTGGTGGGCACCAGGGGGGCAGAGGCGGCGGCTCGGTCCCGGTTTCGTAATAAAACGGCTTCTCCGAGGCAACTCCCACCCCTCGGCAGCTTGGGGGGGGGCTGGGGGGGTCCCCGCGGCCTGACCGACCCCCCCCAGGGTGGGGTGGTGGCACTGGGGGGTCGCTGGTGCTCCTTGGGGTGCAGCAGAGATGGGGTTGTGGGATCGGGATGGGTGGGGGAGAGCT
>NW_008590810.1:0-3451 GCF_000691845.1 Merops nubicus
GCGCCGCCGCTGCGCTGGACACAAGTCCCTTGCTCCCGTGCTCACCCTCCTCCCGCACGCCCGGTGGAAGTGGGGCCCAGGGCTGCAGACGTGCCTTCAGCTCAGTTCTCCTCCGCATCTTCTCCAGGCAATGCTGACACTTCGGTTTTTACCTTAAAGAATAAAAAGGGAAAAAAAAAAAAAGAATTAAAAAAAAAAAGAAACCCCTCCGCATCATCGTACACAGGAGTTACTCTGAAGGAAGAAACATATTTCCAGTAATCTTCATTTGCTTTTGGACATTAACGCAAACTATGTAAGCTTAAAAATTATTTCCCAGTAGACAGAAGGCGGCTTCCAACCCTAAAATTATCATATTTACTTACAGTACGTTAGAGATTCTTTGTTTTTTTAAACAAGAGCTGTTTGCTTGAAACCATTATAATAACCATTATAGTAACTGTGAGCATTAACAAAGAAGTTCATATATATGTTTGAGGTACAAAGGAAATACGAAAGGAGTAGAATTACTGGGACAATGTCAGACTGGTGGGAGCAAGGAGCAGTGACACCGAGTAGCTGAACGCAACTGTCCGTTCTGGAGGGCCCTGCCCTCGCCTGTTTGGGATGCTGGAGACTGAGTCCAGGCACAGATCTCCTCCTCTAAAGTGCAATGCAAAAGGAATTTTGATTATGCTTAAGCAGGTTTTTTTTTTAATGTGGGTTTGTTTGGGTTTTTGTTTGTTGTTTTTTTTTTTCTTTGTATGTTTTTTTTCTGCTATTATTAAATCATATGCATGGAATTAAAGTCTCTGCCATACGTATATTCATTAAAGGGCATTATTACTGTCTTATGTAAAGGGTTTCTTTTGTTATGCAGTATGCATAAAAATGTTCTCAGCCTTATGATTTCCAGGTCTGTGTTATTCACCTGTTTCTTCAAGGGAAATGGAGTAACTGTAGGGTTAGTTGATCGTTGTGCATTTCAGAGTCTCACACGCTTCGCTTTCCTGCCAGGGTAAGAAATTACACACAGAACAAATGTCTTCCCACCCCCACCGTCAGCTGCTTTGAAGCCTTACTTTTAAAAGTGTGTTTGTTTGGGGATTTTTCCCCCATCTCTGGTTGTGTCTCTCCCCTTGTGACCCAAAAAATGGCAACAAGTCCATCTCTAGCTGCTGTTGTTCCCGAGGAAGAGCATCCCCCTTACCTGCAGCACATGACATGGTTTCTCCTTCCCCAGTGTCTAGGGAACCATCCTGCTTCACTGGCACAGTTTCTTCTCTGCATATGATGCTTTTATCCTCCAAAATTAATGAAATCTGCGGGTTTTTTCAAAGGAAAAAAATAGAACAGTAAATAGTCTTACCAACCTAAATAGTCTCGCTGAAGAGCCAGCATCACTGTGCTTCACAGGCTGATGGGAGCAGAGCTGCACGAAAGAAAGCTCCAAAATAAAGTCGCAGCTCCTGTTCCTTCTTTTGCCACCTGTGCAAGAGACTAGAAATGAACCATGTCACCGTGGTGGAGGTTAAGGCTCAGCAGTACTTCATCCCTGGGAGGGGGAATCTCCTGGTAAAAACACTTCCAGAAATGGAGGATTAAAATCGGTGAGATGAAACATGGTGCAGGAAGACTGGGAGCAAACGTTCCACACCAGCAGTTCTCCAGGAGAGGTTTGCAGGGGCCTACAGGGTCTGTCCTACACTTTTCCTAAACACATCTTAAAGATCAAACCTGTATTTCTGCAGAATAGATAATTTATTTCTAATTCTGAATTCCTGTGCATGTAATGTATTTAAAACTGTCAGAAGACAGCCCCAGAGACACTAATTCTAGAAAAGGGCTGTCAAAACGGTGGGAACTGACACCCAGCCCGAGCTGGGAGGTGCTGGGCGAGCAGTTCTGTGTGTAGTTTCTGTGTGAGGACCCAGCTCCGCCTGCCACCGGCTCGCTGTTTCCTTTAAGGTGTTAAAGGGAGAAGAGGTGTTTCATACAGGCTGTTGACTCTCCCTGTACTTAAAAATATATTACTTAATACTTGTGTATTCAGTTTAATTACTCATTGTTTCTATTACGGAAAGAAGACTTAACGAAGGGGAAAAAATCCAACAGCAATAACATTCATATCTACGGAGCAGCTAACTGACTAACTCACTCGTATACAGCATTTCTGCTTTCAGACAGAACTAGCCAATGTAAAAAAAAAAACAACTTAAAAGTCAAGTCAACCTGTAAATACTTTTTTTCATTTTACACTGTTGTATTATAAGTGTATATGGTGTTTACTTTTTCAAAACTCTTTCTTACCTGGTAGTCGTCTCGTTTTATGAGTTGTGTTTTTAACTAAGAAGAACCTTTGCTGTCTGTTAGGAAATACAAAACGAAATCTTTTTGCAAGTTTTAAATGTGGGTTAACTTTTCTCCATCATTTGCATTTTATTTGTCCTTATTTTCACTGTAAAGTATTTTATTACCAAAAGGTTGATTTTTCTTTCCATTCTGCCCTCTCATCAGTCCATGTGTTTTAGAGAGAAGTTTTTTTGTTGGTTTGGTTGTTGTTTTTGTTTTTGTTTTGTTTTTTTTTTTAAATCAAAAGAACTCACAGAAATGACATTTTTTTCGATTGAAGAAAAAAAAATCTTTACATTTATAATAGCCAATAGCATTTCAGCACATTTTGTTATCCTGGTCTCTCCTATGCTGCTGCTAATGACAATATTATGACTTACTCTACTATTCTAGAACTATTTTTATGTAAGTAATGTATGCTTTCTTGTTTATAAATGCCTGATTTAAAAAAAAAATAAGAAAAAAGCTTGGCATATTTATCTATTTCGCTGTGTACCTTGATAGTCCTTTTCCACCCCCTTTTCCACATCCCCTCCCCTTGAAGCAGATAATATTGTAAAATAAAGGACTTTATGAGATTATGTATGAAAATAGCTATGCTTATATACCACAGTGACTGAATGTACAGTGTATAGACGCATTACCTAAAATAAAATTGTTTGTCCAGAAAATCCCCTCAGTGTCTGTGGTGGGCTCTGTGGCTTTCTGTGGGTCCCGGCGGTGTCCCAGCGGGGCTGCCCCCCGGGGGCCTTGGGAGTTCTGCCCCCCCAGTTGAACACAGCTCCTGGCTGTGGGTCCCCAGCTGCACAGCCCCGGGGGGAAGCTCCAGGCCCAGGCAGAGATCCTGCAGCTCCCCAGCACAGCCGGCCTCAGACAGACCCCCCAGTAACAGCAAACCCCACGCTGGCTGCAGGTGGACATGGCCTTACAGCCTGGGCTGGCAGAGGGCAGCTCAGACTGCCTGCCGTGCCAAAACAAACCCAGCATTTCTGCAGCTCTCTGTGCCAAGGCAGACTGCACCCCGAGCAAGAGCTGCAGCAGCCCCCTGCTCACATCCCCCTGCTCACATCCCCCTGCTCACAGCCCCTGCTCACAGCCCCTGCTCACAGCCCCCTGCTCA
>NW_008590811.1:0-16136 GCF_000691845.1 Merops nubicus
AGGATCTTAAATTTAACTGCTTCATGGCTGCTGGTCACCAGACAAACTGAAGTGGAAGCTTGAAGGAGAGAAAACATGAAGAGCAGAGGCAAACATGGGCTGATAGTGTGCAGTGATAGGGGTGGTGCATGCAAGCAGCATAGGAACAGCTCTAGCAAACCCTTGGCTCTTGGAAGAGGCTTACAGGATCAGTCAAGCAGTCCAAGAAGCTGGAAAAAGAATGAAGGGAGGGGATGGGGGCCTGAGGATGGCTTTTTTTGATGAGGCAACAACCTTCTTCAGAAGGTGAAAATAGTTTGTTCCTTCCTTGCCTTAAAAAGGCACACAAAATGTGGACAGAAAGGAGTACTGTTGAGTGGGCAGAAAGGGCTGGTTTTTAGTGTACTGACTTGTCATCTTTCTTCACCTGGTTCAGCTGAGGCTGCCATGAAAAGGATGGATGAGGACTCAAAATAACATGGTGAGCAGGAAGATGGCAGCCTGGAGTACTGTTGGGTGGAGAAGGCTTGCCCCATGGTGAGCTTTTTATGGCAGCCAGAACATACCTTTACTGGAACCCTTTCTGTCTGGAAGCTGTGGCAGCAATATCTTATATAATGCTATGAACAGTGATACTAGTCTTGATCTTTTAAAAAAATTGTGATTTTGGAAATTCTGAATTGGTGCAGCTCAAACACGGGCCCTCCCTCAGAACAAGTGCTAATGAGTATGGATTAGAAGAACTTTGTTCTGCTCCATCCAAATGTTGAGCTGTAAACATTGTTTACTCATGCTGTAAACACGGATTTGTCCCTCTCTAGCCTTCCTGTAGCTTCCCTTTAGATACTGGAAGGCAGTTATAAGGTCCCTCAGGGTCTTCTCCAGGCTGAACAATCCCAGTGCCCTCAGCCTGTTCTCATAGCAGAGATGATCCAGCCCCTGGATCAGCTTTGTGGCCCTCCTCTGGACTCATTCCCACATATTTGTGTCCCTTTTATGGTGGGGACACCAGAACTGGATGCAATATTTGAGGTGCGGTCTCACCAGAGCAGAGTAGAGGGGCAGAATCGCCTCTCTTGACCTGCTGGCCACACCCCTCTTGATGCATCCCAGGATGCTGTTGGCCTTCTGGGCTGCAAGTGCACACTGCCAGCTCATGTTGAGCTTCTTGTCAAACAACACTCCCAAGTCCTTCTTGTCAGGGCTACTCTCAACCAACTCTGCACCCAGTTTGTAATTGTGCCTGGGTATGGCCTGACCACTGTGCAGGACCTTGCACTTTGAATTGTTGGACCTCCTGCTGTTTGCACTGGCCCATTTCTCAAGCTGGTCAAGGTCCCTCTGGATGGTCTCCCTTCCCTAAGTGAGTCCACTGCACCACACAGCTTGGTGTCATTGGCACACTTGCTGAGGGTGCACTCAGTGCCACCGTCCATGTCACTGATAGAGATGTAAAACAGCGCTGGACGCAGAAGAGACCCCTGAGGAATTCCACTTGTCACTGGTCTCCTCCTGGACTTTGAGCTGTTGATCACAACTCTTTGAGTGCAACCTTCTAGGCTGTTCTTTATACACCAAGTGGTCCCTCCATCAAGTCCATGACTCTCCATCTTAGAGACAAGAGTGTTGAGCTGGACAGTCTTAAATGCCTTGCACAAGTCCATGGAATAATACCAGTTGCTCTTCCCATATCTACCAGAGCTGTAACTATTATAGAAGGCCACTAGACTAGTCAGGCATGGTTTGCCGTTAGTGAAGTTTTGTTGGCTGTCACCACTCACCTCATTATTTTTTTGATGTGCCTTAGTACAGACACCAGGAGGATCTGCTTCATTATCTTAGCTGGCACAGAGGTGAGGCTGACTGGTCTGTAGTTCTCTGGGTTTTCTTTGCTTCCCTTTCTAATCTGTGCGAACTTCAACAGACAATGCCTGTACAGTACAATTATTGAATGTAAGTGTTTTCTGGTAATGTTTTCTGTTTTGAAGATATGTGTTACAATTACAGGCAAGGTGCTTACCGTGAACAAAACAAGACACTTACCAAAGTAGCACTTGGAAGACAGAGACTTGTGTTGTTTATAGAAGCACAGTTAAAAAGCCGTTTAACCAATGAAGTAGTCTGGGAGTAAGGAGGGATGACAACCTGAAAAGATGTCAAAACCTGTGATGAGGATCAATCTTAGGATGAATGGAGTCTGCTTGGCCAATATTTTGTACTGTGATGGTAAAACCTGTGACCTGTGTATTGTCTAAAAAGAAAACTCAGGTTGATAAAGCCTCATGTGACATGTTCTCTGGGTCAGCTGTTCATGATCACTCATTGCCTCCTGCTTAACTTTGAATCTGCTCCTGACCTGCTATTTGTCTTCTCCAAGAAGTGAATGTGAAACTTATGTTCCAATTCTTGTCTTGTGGTTTTTATCTTCTCTTATTTTGACTTTGCATGGGAGGAAAACTTTAATCATTTTGTTTACTGCAGATGTATCTTATGCAAACTTGAGCAATGCTTCCTGAGTAAAACATAGGATTATACCAGTTATTCTGATTATATCTGTTGTATTTAACACTGAAAAGCAGAAATACAATCTGTGTAAGAATACTAAGCATTTAAAAATGTTGCTTCTATTTTTCTATGCTTTCATTTTTTTTTTAAGAAATCCTAAAATCCAAGAACTTTGTTTTTCACTTGCCATTTACTAACTGATGTGGTTTTGCTCCCCTGTAAACATGACACTGCCTGCTGTATCTTACTTTAAAGTTCTTTCCTTGCTCTTGTCTTTCCCATCTGCCACATGCTGGTATGCCTGATCTAAAGCAAGCTGAAAATCTTTGACTATTTGCATAGTCTGAGCAATATTTTAAAGGCTGCTTGCTAGCCAATGGCAAGCATGAAAAAATCTGCTTAAAGAAACAAGAAGTACACCTCATCACTGGGAAAGAACATGGCTCTAACGGCGAGATCCTGTATTTTTCAACGTCTTGTACCCAACCCTAGAAGGAGTCTAGCTACTGTCTTTCTAACTTTTTTTTTTTTTAGGGAGGGGTCCAAAACTCAACCAACCAAAACCCCCCAAAACTCAAGAAGCTTTCTAACTTCTGTTCTGCCTCCTCAGACTGATTTAAGAAAGAGGGCTTTTTCTTCTGGTTTTTTTTTTTTTTTTGGGAGGGTTAAGAGATTTGCTGCCTGTTTATTAACTGACAG
This sequence comes from Merops nubicus, assembly GCF_000691845.1. Lineage (NCBI taxonomy): Eukaryota > Metazoa > Chordata > Aves > Coraciiformes > Meropidae > Merops > Merops nubicus. The sequence continues at coordinate 3,184 of NW_008590811.1, forward strand.
TTAGCCTCCCACCCTTTACTGGTGGTCCCTGTTTTGCCCCAAACAGGTATAGGTTTTGTTTATCCTGAATGTTAAGAGCAAAAGCATACAGAATCAGTATAATCTCTCTGATCTTGTAAAGACAGTAAATCATGACCTAAGCACTGTAGCAGTCTGCGTGCTCAGAATATTGGTGATACTTATAAGTTATGTTGCCTGCATTTTGAGACTTTTGCTGTAATCAGAAACAGTAACTATATATTTTTAATGATATCTTAAATTCTAGGGAAGTTCATTACCCCAGGTCAAACTTCTTGTTTGCAAGGGGTGGAAGTTTGCCAATGTTCTGTGCTTGAAAGGAATCATTGTGCAATATTTGTCCTTTTAAGCTATCCTACGCCATAAATGCACGCTATCAACTCAAGAATGCCACTTTTAACATGAGAATAAGCATAATGACACAGAAAACAGATCTGCATCTGTGATTCTCACTTGATGTTCAGACTAGGGTTTAATAAGTAAAAAATTTGTCAAGATAAATCTAGACATTTGGTTTATATATAAGCATGTATCTGCACCTAGGTGTAGTCTGTTTGCATGTGGTTTCTTTTTCATGCAAATCACGCTTGCTACAGCCTAAGCCTCCCTGGCCTGAATAGCTTTCCTCCTTTTTCAAAGTCTGGACCTCAGCAGCTGTGATGCAATCTGGGAGAGGTTTTCTCCTGTCGGCTCCAGCTGCTGAGTCCTGGGGAAGCAAACGTCTGCCAAGGCACTGGCTGCAGCTCCTGTGCTGTGTTCCTCGCTGGCTGACACTCTATCCCTAGAAAAGAGAGTCTATTTGAATTAAGTACAGCTATTTGTTATTTTGTACAGGGAAGATGCTACTGCTGTGGTGGCAGAAATATATTCTGGTAAGGGAAATATTGCTGAAGTGAAGGAGTAAGCCAAATGTAGTCCTCCTTACAATAAAGGTGCATGCTAGGTTAGCTTCTGTCTGCACAGTTCTCATTTCCTTCATTCCAAAAAAAGGAGCCTTGTCAAGGAGTGCTAACAGCTCTGTTGCTAGTTACTTGGGATGTATTTTTAGCTAGGAATTCATCCTGAAATGGAAATTCAGAGTCAAATTACATCTGCTCTTTGCTTTTTGTTACTCTAATGCTCCTTTATGTCTGACCTGTGGATTATTAATCCCTGTGACACCTTTTGGCTTTACTGTGGAGAGCAGAAGGGAATTTTTTTCAGTGACTGATTTCTCCAATTGCTTTGCTTGAAGGTAGAAATACCAGATACTTCTGGTTCAGCTAATGCTCTCCTCCAATCCTCGAAGGGTGATTTGATGTATCCAGATGTTAGTAATTGTTCATCTTCATCACACAAGTTGCAGGCATTAAAACAATTATCGCTTTTCATCTGTGAATTTGAGAGCTATGGCAATTCACTTGGTATTTCAGTTTAGCATTTGATGTAGGAATGGTGAGCAGTGCAATACAGGCAGCAAAGAAACGTAGTTCTGGCTGTGGCTTTTATTTCATCTAGAAATCAAATTAGCATTTAGTATTTCTAGATTGTGGTCCAGTCTGATTCTCCTCATAACTGCATATATTTTTAACCCCACATACCCATTACTCACTTGCTGATGAGGCATCACAGCTGAGTAGGAAATGTGTAAATAAATCCCAGCATTCATGGCCTACCCCATCTCACTCTGAGTGCTATCTCAAATAAAGAAAGGAAGTAGTTGGCTTCCCTTTTACTGGAGGATGCTGGTACAGTGGGGTTAAGTGGTAGAAATTACAGTAGTAAGTCAGAGGCTGGTTATACATGGAAAAGCAATAACAAAACTTTATGAAAATAGTTTTCTGCTGGATGCCAAAGCTGCTCCCTAGGTACCCATCACTTGTTTTGATTGAGGTTATTGCTGCTTCTGTCAGGGTACTTGCGGAGATTTGGAGGAATCTTAGCAGTTGTAGTGGCCTGTTCTGGATCAGAATAGGTTAGGCTTTGTTTCAGTTTGATTCCATAACCACACTTGGTTAGAGGGAGTTGCCAAGCTTTTTTTCTGTCCAAGATTCATTTCCTCTGATGAAATTGATATATTAGAGAAGACCTCTGTGTGAGGACTGTTGAGGTGATAACTTATCACAAAAGGGTTGTCAGGGCCTTGGAAGGAAGAAAAAAAAGTGCACCCATATTCTCCTTTTCAATCTTATGTGACTCCAAAGCATCAACTTTGTTTTCTTAAGAAAATAATTCATGTTCTAAAATTATTCTCATCCAGGATGCAACTCAATGCCACTTTAGTTACAAAAAATGTTTAAATACAGTTTAGACATAAAAAAAAATCAGTGTATCTGGTGTTTTCAGTGGTAGTACTGAGTCATTTTATTAGAAAGCAGCCTTCACAGGTCCATGTGCTTGTCCCTCAAAGGGGTAGTGACAGCAACACATGGCCTTTCTGTATTGTATAACCCCTCTACCTTTAGCAGTGAGAATGACTGTAGCATCTGATTTGCTGTGTCCAGATGGCCAGCTGTAGGTGTGTATGTGGTGCCACTTTTTTGTTGATAATCCAGATATGACCCATAAATCCCAGGCGAAGAATTTAGGCAAGAATGTAAACTTACCTTGAGCTGCACAGCAGTTTAGCTCTGGTCATTTCTGCCTTGGAAGCAGAGTAGAGCATTCCCAGATGATCTGGTACCGTTGTCTGCAAACTCATGTCAATTCCTAGGTTTGTAGAGGAGGTGCTAATAACAAGCATACATGGAACAAAGTATTCAAATCAGAATTCACCTGGCTTGTGAATGTATTTCCTAATGAAAAACACTGACCCCTTCAACAAACAGCAGGCTTGTAAACCTTCTTTAAGAAGCTGGGGTAATGACCTATGATGTAGTGACAGCCTTTGTTCTCTGTAGGGCTCAGTAGTTCTCACCTGTTGCACTAGCCAAAAAAAATTGAGCAGTGGCTCCACTCTCCAAAGGATAATAAGACTAGTCTCTCTCAGTCATTTGTACGTTCCATGTAAATGCACAGAAAAATGTCTAGACGCATTTATTTAAACAGTATTGATTGAATTTGAGCCTGACATGGCTCTAAGTGCTGTTTTTCAATGCTTTTGGAAGCAACCAAGTAACTTGGAGCCTTCAGTTCTTGGGAATGCTGTTTTTCTTGTGCACCATCTGCACACACCTGTGCATTCTTAGAGTGAAACTTCTGGAATAAATGACTGTGCTCTCTAACAGCTGTTTGAATAGTGTCCAATACTGCTTGTGTGCAAAGAGGCCTGAATTTAGAGAACTCAAACTAGTCACAAACCTGCATTTCTTACAGCTCTGGTTGTGCCTGCATCTGCAAGTTGTCCATAGGTCTTATGAGGCAATCCTCTGAAGTATGTAGTTCAGAAAAATTATATGGTTTTTAAAAACTGTTATGTTAAGTTTTGAGAAATCAAGACTCAAAGAATTTTGAGACTAATTAGTACACATTTTTGTAGCTTTGTGTTGAATATGGTGGGGAGCAAAATATAGAGCAATGGGATCTTTTGTACAGCCTGTGTCAACTGTCACTCTAATTTTCATTCTCTGACCTGCTTCTGATATTCAGGCTGGTTTTCATAATGAAGTTTGAAATGAAGACAAATATATTGCAAACAGAAGGCAACCTTTTCTGTCCTTTAGATACAGGATTGAAATTTTCTTAAACTATTTGCTTTGAGTCTTCTGATGGTGTGCCTGCCTTGTCTTGATAGCAGGAAGAAACTGCGTTGCGTTGGACTTGCTCTGTAAAGTGTGCAATTAACTTTCACCTTTGGATACTGAAAGCCAAATTCACCTAGTTATGACGAAACCTTCTCAGAGTATCTTGAGAGGAATGTGAAATAAAGATACTTGATCACAAATAGATGAGAACTTGGTCCTAAAAGTAACAGTTTCAGATGTAGCCAAAGAAGTCCATTTGTAAGTATGTGGAGGATTTAAGAAAGCAGGCAACAGATCTGGCTAGTCTAATGGTTTGACCTGAGTACCAGCCTCTGTTTTCCATATACTGTTTATACTGAGTGCAACATTTTATTCTTGACAGAACCCAAAATGGCACTGATGACTACCTTTTGTTTTTTTCATCAGAAATACAATTAATTCCTCTTGTGTTCCTAACATGTGTAGGTGTAATAGACTTGACTGACTAGACTCAGCTCAGCCAGATGGGCCTTCTTGCTTCTTCAGACAGCAAGAAACGGCTCCTTTGTCAAAGACCTGGACTGCCTAATAAGAGCAGGAGTGATTGCTGCACCAACCCTCAGTGAGTGTAGGAATTAGACAAAGCCCTTCCTGCAATGCTTTGAAAGCCATGCTCTCCTCTCATCTTCTACCACCTTCACGAGTGCAAAGAAGACCTCTTTTTCCAACTTTTTGAGAAGTTAAGGTCTATCTAACTGGTTCTAGCTGAACATGCATTTTTATTGTGTTGAATTGTAGTCTTAAGCAGTGGTCTTTCGTTTTAGAAAAGTAGATAGAAGACAAATCGGAGGTTTGTCTGTCTTGAAGTGTTTTGCTTTGAAAATACAGGAACCTGTAGGGTTTTCTTGCATTAAAATGATTAATGTTCAAAAATTTTAATTTCCATTTTTGTTAGAAGACCAACAGTATATTGGAAAGCCTGTTCCACCCATGCATGAAAACATACTATCATGGTTTGATGGAATAAATTTTTTCCAATGTTCAGAAACAGAATTTTGAAACCTCCTAAGTGCAGAACAGCTTAGCTCAGGGAGCCCTCTTTGTGACTATTTTTGAAAAGAAATGTATTGCTAATGCAGCATTCCACAAGCATAGTAAAAACCAGGAGGTGTAACTATAGGGGGTTTCTTGGTAATCGAACATGATACAAACACCGAAACACCATGAAGTCTGCTATGCTTTCAGCAACTTAATTGAAATGCTGTTAGTAGCCTGTGGGGGACATTGGGCTGCTGGTCCTGTTGTGATGTGGCAGCTTTGCACTTCTGCAGAATGGTGCTGTGGCTAAAATGGCAGCTTAGTATATACAAATGTATATACTTGTATGTGGGTCTAAAAGGACAGATAATGAATCCCTTCCTGTTTTTATGCTGACAGAAGCACAGTTGCAGCAGAAGGAAGAGGTTGTTGAGACTGTGGATGATGTCTCTGTGACTAGTGTGGATTGATCCAGGACAGGGTAGGAATAGAACACAGCAAAGGTGGCTTAATACCAGCTTTTCCCTTCTACCTTTCTGCTGAGGACTTCTTGTCCCATGGAGGGGATCTGGTACATATGTCTGAATATTGATCTAGTGCTGTCTGTCCATGAGAAATCAGTGTGCTTCATGACTGCAGCCCAAGATACTTCCAAATGGTGTGCTCTCTGCTAGAGTTGAAAGAATACTGCATATCTTTGCCCTCTTCTTGCCTAGGGGTCAGAAAGGTAAAGTAGCAGGTACCTTAAAAGAAAGCAGAGCACACTGTACAATAATGTAACATGGAGGCAGCTTTTTTTAATGATAATTATGTTGGTTTGTTAGCATCATGAAAAGCAGAACTGCGTGCAAAGTATATAAATTGGATAGAAATCATCAAAACTTGTTAATTTTAAATAGTTATGACTTTGGTGACCAGAGGCAATAACTTCTGGAAAAAGTCTGGGGTTTTGGTGTAGCATGGAGAGGCATACATGCAGCAAATTGAGTCACAGTATTTCTGGTGCTTTCAGGTATCCCCATTATTTGGGAGAGGAGAAATGGTGGGTTTGAGTTTGAAGCAGGGACATATCAACACAAAAAACTTGCATCTTGCTCCTGTATGCACCACTGCCTTTCCTGACTGGCACTTTTTCTTTCTTGGAGTAGATGTTTCTTAAACTTACCAAGCTTAAGAAATTAATAAATCCATCATTTGCATAGCTTATTACTTAAAGTGACTGACCCAGTGTGCAGTTAGCCTTCGAGGCTAATAAATACTTTAAGATTCAGCAGTTGTGGAAGATCAGATGTTTCCAATGTAACTTGAAATGGGTTAGTGTCAGACTTTACCTGAGCAACAAAATAAAAGCAAAGAGGAAAATAACATGTAAATATGCCTTATCCCTTTATATATGGGCAATGTTTCTAGTGTTTTTGTCATTTATGGAGAGGCATTTTAATCTCCTGCTCCCATAATACCCTCGTTCCCAAATTGTGTCAGGCTGGAAAAAAAAAGTTGGCTTTACAAACCAGATCCAATTAGTGACTAAAGAGGAAACATTCTTCTCAGGGTGGATAAGTGTCTGGATTTGGTGAAGAACTGGAAACACTTCTATACTAATTAACATTATTCCTTGAGACAGTCTGTAATGAGAAACTGATTTCATGTTTTTTTGGGTCTCTTTCCATCTATTTCTCAGATTGATGAATCAAACAGTTGGGCTGGGTTAAGTGGAGAAGGGCTGCTGTGGCCCTGTGTTGTGCACAGAGTTAGTGCAACTTGCTTACAGTTGTGGAAACTCAGCTGGCAAATGCAGGTAGAGTAACTTGCAGCTCGGTGTGTGCTTGCATACCTGCTATGCATTGACCATTAATAAGCCAATACATGCAAGCATGTGATCACATAGCTCCAGTTTTTGGGACTAGGCAGTTGTATCTGCCTGCTCTCTTCTCTAAGATGCTACTTTTCATTGAAGTCAGTACTAAGTTTTTTAGCCGCTCTTCTGTACTGAGCAGCAACTGAACTTGCATGGACCCCACTGTCCACTAGAACAATAGAAAGCTTTGAATCACACGTTCTTCCCTAGTGTGTCTCTCCCTTCTTTTTGGAAAGTGACTCACAGGCTAGGCCCGCCATAGAAGAAAATGATGTAATTTGGATAATGTTATATCCCATGTACAAACCAAAGGCTATTTAGAAATTGGGCTGACAAGAACAAAAAGGAAATAGCTGCATACCAGATGCATATCTCAATTATTAAATCGGAACCATTGCATGTGCTCTTATTAAGCACAGAGATAGTGCAAAAGCATAAAGAAAAGCTGCACTGTTCCTTGAACTTGTGTTTTCAGATGAGCAGAGGGTGGGTAATCCTCTTCTCCTGCTGTCTGCCTTGTGCCAGTGGTAGTTCATGCAGTCAAGCTGTGTCAGAGCAGTGAATTGATCTGGCGAAGCACTAACATGTGTATCTTGTGGTATTGCATTAGTTCTCAGCAGGATCAGTTCCCAGCTCCCACTCTCAACACAGCCCCTGGGGCATGGGTGTGGCCAAAAAGTGGAGGGGAAATGCAAACAAGAATGAGCAGTGGGAAGAGGAGGGGAGAGGCATGTTAACTTGTCCAGAGGCCATCTATCTGTACCCTGAAGTAACTTAAAGTGACCCTGAAGTGATAGCCTTAGCCTCACCAGGGTAGTTTGGCATAATTTCAGCTGCAGATGTCTAATGTATCAACATGAGATGTTTCTTTGTGTACCCTTCTCTATCCTGTCGCACAGTCCAAAACCTGGTATGTGCTGGTGGCCCTCGCACTGTTGGTGGGAATGGCTGGCCTGGGGATTAATTTGTGATGCCCAGGTCTCCCTTGCCAGAGCTACTCAGGGAGGTCTAATAACGACACCGTCGATGGCACTCCTGGTCATTGCCTAGCATGGACAGCTGGAATGCTGTGCACCTACATCAAGACTGGGGACGAAGTCATTTTCTTTATGAAATGACAAAGGCAAAAGAGATGAAAAGGTTTGTTGGAAATAAGCTCTGCTTTTTTCCTCTTTTGTTCCTCTCCTGTAGCTGGCAAAGGCATCAAGTTGAATTCTGCTGCTTTGGGAATGTGCATGGAATTTCATTTGCTACTAACCAACACACTTTCAGATGTCTGACCCTTGACTGGAAATACAGTATACAGTGTATCCCTGAGATAAATGAACTGAGCAGCATGTTTCTTATTACTTCATCTCTGTCTCTGTGTTCTGTATTAAAAACTAAACAGTGAATAAAACCTGGCATGTAAACTGACCCACCTGTATTAAGCACAGCACTAAGCAAGGTAATATTACATGTTCAGCCTGTGCACTTAATTTCCCTGTGTGATATAGTGCTGTCTCTGTCTCTTAGAGCAGCATGTTCCTGATTTTTGCAGCCAGAATACAAACAGATGTTCCTGGCAAGACCATTAAATACAGCATTGAATTAAAATTCATCATAAATTAAAACTTCCTGAAAGAGGTGTTTGCCCTTTATCCCTAATGGAGATTATATCTTGGACCTGTAACTTAAAAGGAGTTGGAAGGGATCAGTATTTGACTGCCTTCCACTTCTGGAGCAGGATTTCCTGTTTATGCACTGCTGTGACAGGTACCATCAGGAAAAACTATGCCTCCTACAGACAATAACAAAGAGCATTGAATATTGGATGTTGTTCCTCCTGATGCAGATAATTGTTGTTCAGACATCAGAAATGCATTACCAAAGATGTCCACAGTGCATGGCTTTCAAGGCAGGGGGGATGACCAACAACCAAATAAAACAACTTTTCTAGCTTTTTTGGGGGGCAGATTAGACCTCATTGCTTTCTACAACAGCCTAAAAGGAGGTTGTGGTGAGGCTGGTGTTGGTCTCTTCTCCCAAGTTCCTGATGATAGGATGAGAGGAAATGGCCTCAAGTTGCACCAAGGGAGGTTTCAATTGGGTGTTAGGAATAACTTCTTCACTAAGAGTGGCTAGGCACTGGAGAATGGGCTGCCTGAAGAGGTGGTGGAGTCACCATCTCTAGAGTTTTTAAAAAACAAGTAGATGTAGCACTTGAGGCTATGGTCTAGTGGTTAGGGGGATGCTGGGAGGAAGGTTGAACTTGATGATCCTAGAGGTCCTTTCCAACTGTAGTATTTCTGTGATTCTATGAAGGCAGTTACTGAAAACTAAGAAAAGAACTAGGATTAAGGTTTTTTTGTGCAGGTATTTTGTCATAGAAAGTTAAGTTGTTTTGACTGAGGACCAAGGAGAGACTGGAAAAGACTTCCTTAAACCAAAGAACAACAATTCTTTACAGGTTAGTTTTTGATCTTCCATACAGTGCCATTTTATCTAAAGAGCAGAAATGGATACAATACAAAAAATACAAAGGCAACATTTGAGTTCTGGGCACTGTTCACTGGTTATGACTGGCAATATAAAAAACATGTTTCAGGTTTGATCACCATTTGCTAATAAAACTCCTCAAAGGCAGGTGTGTGGTTGCTGCTATATAGCAATTACTCTAACTTATGGTGCTGACCCTTCAGTAAGCAAATGCCTTAATTTTAATTAGAAAAAAAAAAAAAAAAGCAAACAACTAATTGTGCATCTAAAGTTTGACTAGGAGACCCATAGAAATGTTGTTGAAACTTGCATATAGGAATGTCTAATTAATTATTACACCCAGCATGAGAGACTAGGAGCTGATCATCTCCCAGTAAATACTGCCAGCAATAGAATACCCATCTACTGAAATAAGTTTAAAACTGCTAGGCATTCATAAAAAAAAAAACAACCCTGGAAACAGTCTGAAAAAATCTAAGCTTAGTTTCCCTCTAAAACTAGTTTCCTTGACTCTGTTTCTTTCTCCACATGGTGTTTCTCTGTCCAGTTGTAAATCTTTCAGTCTGAGATGTGCTGCAGTGGGAGAAGAGTATTTTTTTCAAAGCAAGCCAGAGCGGAGCAGAGAGGCAGTATTTATGTTAAGTGAGCTATGTGAAAGAAGTGTGCTATAACTCAAGAATAACTTCTATATTTATAAATGTAGAATTAAGTTAGTCAGAATTTTGCTAACAAGCTGTTTGTATCTTAAGACCATGTCTGCCACCAGAGTGGTATTGAAAGAAGAGCTTATTTTTCATTTGACATGTTTGTAAAAGACTCATTTGGCAAAGAAAAGCCATTATTTCTGAATGGCAAATGCATATACTCATTCCCTGGCCAGACATTCTGAACACAAAGCACTTTTGTGCAGGTATCTAGAAAAGAATAATATCCAGCTCTTTGAGAGGGCATGTTTTTGAGTGAGCTGTTTGTATGCTCTGTGTATGTTGGGCACATTCTTCTCATTTTCAGTAAAGGTACAAGAGATAAAGACTATGTACCTGGAGCAATCAGTTGGTGGACAAAAGAATTAGTCTGAGATTTCTCAGACTAACACAATGCCAGGTTTACTGTCTGTTACTACGCATAAACACACTTGTTTTGTAACACTATGAGCTATAAGAGTATTAGTGTAGTATTAAACCAGTTACTGTTAAATACTTCTCATTCATGTGGCTATCAAGTGAGTTCATCCAACTTCCTGCTCAGGTAGGAGCTGTATACTTCTCATCCAGCCTACTAATTTCTCATACCTATTTGTCTCATTAGGTTGGATGTGTTTTGTTATACTTTCATATGCTTCTTCTCCCAGCCTCCACCTTAAATTGTCACCTTGATGAGATGACTACCTGCTCCTCTCACCAGTGCCTAGCAGAAGTATGAGTGATAGATGTTGGTCATACGCTGAGTCACTGGGTGGACAATGCTTGGAATTTGCTCAGCTCCAGAATGCCCTTTGCCTGGCCTCTTGCTGTGCTTGGCTGCCATCCCTTAGATACTTGTCTTGTACGTTAGCATCAAAATTCCTCAGATGTCTCCATTTGTTTATAAACATCCCTCACACTTAGATACTGGATTTTCAGGTTACCATAAAGGATGGTGCTCATTTCGGTTTCTTCTATATGAATGGTGGTTATTTCCATTCATGAGAAGCCTACTTCTGGCAGATGCATAACAGCTGAAAGCAGATTTTCTTTTTTTTTTTTTTAAACACAGATTTTAGCATGCTACTGTGCTGGGCTTAATCTGTGTGTGGTACAAGGAAGTACATGTGCAGTTTTCGCCTGAACAGTTTTTGAATTTCAAGGGAGTGGACATTTGACACTATGATAAACTCACAGTGCTCAGATAGGAAATACATTGAAAGTAGCTGAATGCTTAATTCTAAGTTTGGATTCTGTTGCAGAGATTTGGTTTGTCTGAGAACTTGACACTATGGGAGATGGGATCACTTTGCCTTTGGGTGAGCTATAACTTGGCAAAAAGATGTAGGTCTGATTTCCACTTTGCAGAAACCCCCTTACTTTAGTATGGGGATGAAAACATGGCACCAATCTAGGCAACTTGAAAATTACTCTTTCCAGAAAAGTTTCCTGCTTGTAAACTGGTACCAGAAGCAGATGACGTTTTTGGGACTGACTCTGTTACAAGGGAGTAAGACTGGCAAAATGACTATGCTCACTTGTCGGGTTTTTTTTTTTTTCCATTTGAAGTACAGGAAAGTTGTTGTGAGGGTCTTTGGGTATTTTTGTCAGCCTAGTGAGGAAAAAAAGCTACTTGCATCTCTGCATAGCAAAAATGTGTATCTGTGGACATGGGATTTCAGCTGGGCTTTTCAGTTCATTGCAAGGACACTTGCACTGCTGAAATGCAGTCTTAGAACGTAACGCTCGCGTTCAAAATTAGGTGCAACCAGGCTGTTGATTATGTTTGAATACACATTAGTTTTCCTGAGGCAGAGAAGATTATGGAGACATTTTGATTATGATGCAACTTCATACGGAAAGCTGAAGTAAAATATGCTCTTTAAGGATTTGGCTGGGTATCAGAGGAAGTGCACAGAAGTTCTGAGAGACATACTTTTTAAATTTAGATGAAGGCAAATGTCTAAGGATGAAGGCACTCAGTCAGAGTTAGAACTGTATTCTGGAGTTTCAAGTTGCATCCGTCAGTGTAATTGTACACATGCTCCAACTTTGTCTTTTGGGCTGTTCTCTCTTTGTTTATAAGAATTTCTTGAGCAATTTTAGATTTGTTATTTCAGCAAAATCTGTGACCGCAGGCAACTCCCTCCTCCCCTTCAACAAGCACCCCTTCCAGTACTCCTGTCCAGACTTCTGATAATACCAGTTAAGTTGATGAGACTGCGTGAATCTTTTGCATACCTTACAGATGGGCAAATCTTCCTTTGGCTGGGGTATTGCTACATCTTGTTCTTGATCTGGACTAAGGGACACACTTCTTCACATTTCCTTTCAGACTTCTGCAAATATTGTCTACTGGGCTTTCCTTTTCCCCACTGTAAATCTTACTATCCTGGTGGTCTCCCTTATCAGACTCCTGTGGTTGGCTCTTCCTGCCCATTTCTCTTGTTAACAGGAACCATGTGGCATAGTGACAGTTGCACTCCTCTTCCTCTCCCCCATGGCAGTTGCTTTCCCAGTACTAGTGGATGACTAGTGTCTCTATGCTCTTCATCACTGCCTTTCTGGCTGCCACGTAGGTTGGTTGATATGTTTCTATTGTTTTTTTTAATACTTTCAATTAAGATTTCAGCATGCTGCAGGAGAGATTGCTGTGAAAGCTAGTAGCATCTCCCTGACACTCTTTTACAGGACTCCTCCTACTGTCCATGATGATCAGGCTCTGCAGGCTACAGCTAGTAGGTGAAAATACACAGGCCCCTCCAAAACCATATGAAAACATGTCCTACAAATAATAGGGGGAAGTGGGAATCCAGTTTGAAAGTTGTGTGGCTTATAGGTGTAATTACAACAGCATCTTCCCAGCCTCCATGACCATGCAGATCCTGTACTCAGGGATGAAGTGCAAAGAAATGGCAAGAGGAAAAAGGAGGAGGAAATTCACAGGTCAAAATAGCAACCTAAGTCGCTTAGGTCTCTCAAGGGCTGAGAGTTAGCAAGCTGTGACGGTTTGCTGATTAACCTGATTGAAGTATCTAGGTCATTAATAGGCTTGGCGGTGAGGTAAATTGACTTAAAATATTTTTTTTAGTTCAAGTTCTTGGGTGTAGGGGATATTGGTTTTTTTCTTGTGTTAAATAGTTGGCTGATTGTGGACCAGAGACCCTGAATTAACTGCTGTTCCTTAAGAAAATAGTGTTCCTGTGAAGCATTTTTCTGTCTTAAATTTTTCTGTCT
>NW_008590812.1:0-205 GCF_000691845.1 Merops nubicus
ACTTCAGAAAAAAGGTGGAGCCACCCTTCCCACCCCTCTCTCCACGTCCCCTCCTGGGGGCCACGGCTCTGCCCAGGCTCCGGCTGCTCCACGTCCTCCCCCCTGTCCCCTCCCCCAGGTGAGGAACAAGGTGTACTCCTCCATCCTTGGCCTGCGGCCCCCCAACCAGATCTACTTTGGCAGCCGGCCGCCCCCGGAGCTGCTG
>NW_008590813.1:0-1344 GCF_000691845.1 Merops nubicus
GGTGTCCCCGTAACGCCGACACCAGCCACCCAGCCCGGCCCTTTGCATCTCAGGATGCAGCTTTCCGCGTCCCTGGAACAGCGGGCGACACCGCGGGAGAAAACCGCCGACATCCTTTCGGGGGGCTGGGAGGGAAGTGATCCGATCAGAGCTGTGCTTCTCCAGCGGACAAATCTATTGTGGCCAGAGTCCCCCGCCTGTCTGCGGGCGCTGGGCATAGGTGACAGCACCGTCCCTCCTCCCCTGCCCTCCGTGCCTGTGCCGTCGAGCCGAGCTCCGAACGCCAGGGCTGCTTGCGCGGCGCTCGGTTAAGTAAACAGGAGTGATTGTTATTTTATTAACCTGGGTTAACAATTGCATAAATAGACGAGGTAGTTTTCCAATCCAGGGCGTCTTTTATCTTAAGATATAAATAACACAACTTAATCTGAAAATGAGCGCCCCGTTCCCTCTGGCATCTTTTAGGCTCTCGTTCTAGAATGAGGAATAAATTATCCTCTGCAGCAAACGCGGCAGCGCTCATCGGCTTCGTGTCGTTCACAAGAGAAGTGCCTTAATTTCACCTTCGGTATTTGAAAGCGAATTTTGCGCCTAATTTACAATGGAGAGCCGAGACCATAAAGAGGTCGGAGCCCGCGCGTTTCTTCTTCCCACGATAATTATCGCGCCCATAGCTAAAATTCTCCTCTGTGACACAAACTGAGTCCCAGAGATGTCGCGGCACCAGGAATAATAACAAAAAACAGGCTGTGGGAAATCACTTGTGTTGTTTCTGCTATTCAGGTAGAGTCCTGTCACACACATACTCAGGAAAAAAAAGAAGAACACAAGCTCCTAAGAAACCTTTAATTTGGTAGGTTCTGTAATATTTGCGTCTCGCAGTAAAATACTAACATCTAGGGGGTTCGGGGTGTTAAAAACTCACTCTTAAACCGACGAGAAGATAGCCAGACATGGATTTTTTTTTTTCTTTTACTTTCCAAGGTCCCTTGTGCCTTTTGTGTTCCTTTTCCTCCCTTATTTCCTTCCTTTCTCTGGGAGGGGCAGCGAGGGCGGAGGGGGGCTGAATCCATTGGATTCTCTGGATTCGTATAAATGAAAACACACACGGAGCCGGGAGCATGAACCTTTGCAGCCCTGTCCGGCTCCATCTCCACCTATTGCCTCGGCAGGCGGGAGGGGAGAGAGCCCGATTTGTGTAAAGGGTTTATTTACACTAGAATGAAGCGACAGTTCCTAGTCTGGGAAGTGATAAGTACTTGACAAGTCATTAGGTAGCAGATAGGGATCAGCCTTCGGATACATTATTCCCTGCCTTTTGCACACCCGTTTTGGAGGGCTGGG
>NW_008590814.1:0-230 GCF_000691845.1 Merops nubicus
GTGGCAGGGAGTGGGGCTGAGGACCCTGGAGCAGGATGAGGGTGCTGGCTCTGGGGTTGTGGTGTCCTTGAGGGAAGGGGACTGGGGGGAGTGGCTCCCAGCCAGGGCCAGCTCAGGGCTGGGCTTCCCAGAGGCACTGCCCTGCCCGTGAGGGGGGTGGCACTAACCTGGCAGCATCACGGGTGCTGAGCAGGGGCTGGGGGGGTCCTGGGGCTGAGCAATCCTGGGGT
>NW_008590815.1:0-19342 GCF_000691845.1 Merops nubicus
AGTGATCTAGTACTACAGCTACTTACTGCCTTTGATCAGATGTAGTTATCAGGAACTCTTTGTCATCTTTACCTTTTTTTTTTAGAAGACATAGGTCAGCTGACTGTGCATTGATTAACATCTACTATGACCATTGGATGGTGAGCATTCTTCTCTTTTAGCAGGAGATTTTGTCCTCAAAATGTGCCACTAGAATTATAAAAAGCATTCATGGTTCTTTCTTTAGTGCAAGCCCAAATACATTTTATTGAGATAAAAACCCCACAGAAACAATATTCTTAGTGTTTCACAATTACAATCATACACTCATCTTGGATTTACTAAATATTAGGATATGAAGGTTTGTAGCAATATATGTTAAGCAATAGCTCTCATAGAATGACAGAATTGTTTTGGTTAGAAGAGATGTTTAAGACTATCAAGTCCAATAGCTAACCCAGCACTGCTGCCAGGTCAGCACTAAACCCTGTCCCTTGGCACCACATCTACATGTCTTTTAAATCTCTCTAGGGATGGTGACACAACCATCTCCCTGAGCAGCCTGTTCCACTGCTTAACAACCCTTTCTGTGGAGAAGTTTCTCCTAATATCCTACCTAAACCTCCCCTGGCACAACTTGAAGCCGTTCCCTCTTGTCTTACCACTTGCTACTTGTCACAACAGGCCAACATCCACCTTGCTACAACCTTCTTTCAGGTAGTTGTAGGAAGTAATAAGGTTTTATGCTTATATGCTTAGCCCATAGTTTTATTACCATTGACTTTCTCTGTATCTGATCAATTTCTGAGAACACTTGTCATCTTTTACTTGAGCTATCATAAAGCTTCTATACTTTCCTACCTGTTTTGCTCTACTCTTAGCTTGTGTTATCAGTTTCCACATTTTTATTGAGATTCTACAAAATCAGTATAGCATTATATTATAATATTATATAGCTATGTCTTACGACTGCTATCAGATGTTATAATAATATCTGCATTCTGTAATTTAAAAAAAATTGATGTAAAGTGGAATTTCTCCATCCTCCACCATTATTATAAATCTTGTAAGCACGATATAAAATTAGTGTAGTCATGTTTTAGTCTAAATCATTTATGGTTTCAATTTCTTACAAGCTTAAAAGAACAGATTTGGAGATATGGCGGAAATGGCAAGATCATTCCTTTTTTTAATGTTTCACACTCAATTTTCTTGCATTTTATGCTATTCTGGCTAATGAAGAGCTGAAAACAGAAGCTGTGTTACAAAGGAGTAGAAAGGTATTGCTGTGATCAGAAGCAGATAAAATTACGCACTATATGGTACAGAAACTGCAATTGTCAACACAAAGTAATGAAAATCTGCAACAATTATTGAAATATTGGTTACTTAAAAAAGTAAAACATTATATAATTTGCAACAACTATAGTGGCTCAATATGAAAATATTCTGTTCACATATTGTTTAGATATCATATTAGCATAAATTAGGTGTATTTGGGAATCTTCAAATACATTTACGCTTCTTTAGCACTCCTTTCTTCTATAAACAATTTTTTCCAATATCTTCTGTTAGTTGCAGGAATATGTGTTATAGAAAAGGTAAAGTTTTCTAGAATTCAGTGATCTGTTGGAAGAACAAATTTGAATGCAGTCATTACCTTAAAAGTGTATTTAAACAGTTAGTGTTACAGGAAGGAAATTTTTCAGATCTGGGTATATAATCAGACAAAGACCTCACCTTTCCAAGAAAAGAAATGTGTTATTGAAAATACAGTTGTGTTCAGCTGTCTGCCTTTGACAGACTTTTCAAGGGTTGACTATATTGGAAATTCAAACTCCTTCATGCATACATGATTGATTATTGGTTTTTCCTAAATGATATTATTGAGTCTTATGGACTATTTAATCTAAAAGATACTTGCAAATTTACATTCACTACAAGGGCAACGTTCTTACACTAGCATTTCCAGAGATACAATGCACACAGAGGATCAATTTCAATCGGGATGTAGAACACCTCAAACTGTGTCCCATTTAAATTTGTCTGCTCTAGCAAACAACTAAATAATTCAGTCCAGTGGCAGCCTTTTTTCACATGACTTGTACATCTATCTCGATTGTGAGTATAGCTGTTTTCCCAGGAATGAAGCTTTGCTTTGATGAAATGTGTCTGGAAAAACAATTTTTAATACATTCAGTAAATACTACTTTGTCATTCAACTCACATGTTTTTCCATCTCCATAGAACCCCTTTGTCTTAGATTCTGATGACTAAATAATTCAGTCCAGTAGAACCAGGACTACTTCACTTTGAAATTACAGCTGCTTGGGGCAGCTGGTGTTGTGGACGGTCTCTCTCTGATGGATGGCACTGGTAAAAAAAAACCAAAAGGGATATAAGAATATATTTGGAGTCTTACAGACACACTTTTGAAACATACTATAGAACTTCTTTGTGTGCCCCCACAGTGTAGAATTGTTTAGGCTTCATTACATCATGCTATGTTGTGTTATGAAATGAAATGATTACAATGTGATTGGAGCAGCTGATATATTTTGAATTGCTTGACAAAAGGGGAAGTGTAGAGGAAAATCAAATGGATATATATGGGTAGCGGAAGTGGTCAGAACAAATTATGAACACAATTATTTTTGCTGTCCCTTTTTAAATGTAACTGCTTTGTGATAACAGTTTGGTTTGGTTTCACGATGGTAAAGAACTTCCCTCAATTTTATTCTCTCAGAAACCGTATAGCAGACAATATTTGAACACCATGGTGAATACCAAAACATGAGTGGATTATCTTTAGTTGTGTTAATTTGAAGCACTTTTTGCTGTTTCAATTAATTTAATTGATTACAACTGTTTCAAATCAACTGGGATAATACAGACTAGCATCAATAGACATTTTTCATCCCCATTTTGATGTGGGATGAATCTTCTCTACCTTTATTCTCCAGTTCCTCTGGGCCAAATGCAACTGTTCCTAACACACTGCAAGATCTTGGATCTCTTCCAATCTTAATGTAAGCAGCATAGATATGATGGTGTTTATTTTGATGGACAGTGTCCTAAGGGATACAGACAAGGATGAAATATCAGTGCTAGGATTTTTCAGTGTGCTAAGAATCTCTGAACCTCCCATGCAACATAATCTGCTGATCCTTTGGTGTGACTTAGCACAGATATCTAGAGTTAGGTAAAGTAAAATCACTCACTGCTATCCAATAAAACTTTCTGGAGCATAATCAAAATATCTTCTTTGACACTGAGTGTTTCTATCTTTAAGGTTAATTCTGTCTCCTCTCTGACTGAACATGTACCTGAGGTCATTGGTGGAGCTTTAATGATCAAAGCATAAAAAAGAGTAAGGTGACCAGTCAAAGAGTTGACAGCTGGAGAATGCACTTTGTAAGTCAGGATTACAGATAGTCTGTTTTTCTTTTCTGGCTATTTTAATAATTGTTGAAGCTATGCACAGGTGCATAAATGTATGCAGCAGGGGAAAGGCAACAACATGCTCATGTAGAAAAGGTTGCTGTATGTTTTCAAGCAAGTCCTCCATAAAATAATGAAGACAGATAAGTCAAAATGTGGATGATTAATTTGTCTGTTGGTGTTTTATTTGGGTGTCTTTTTTTTTTTTTTTCCCCTTGGTTTTTTAATTCAATAGTACTGGAGCTAAGTAAGCACCTCAAATGTCTGGTCTGGTGATATACCATTGAGGTAGAACTGTACTGATCTTCCAATTGTGATAGCAAGTGATATTGTCAGTGGTATTCTGGGACCTCCTCACATTAATAGGGGACTCAAACTCTTTTGGATATCATCTCAGAGATATTTGTTTATCTTCCTTAGCACCTGTAACTTCAAATCTCAAAGGAGTCACTTTTTCTGGATCTTTCTTTTGTGCCAAATTCTAGCTAATTGATATGAAAGGAGTACTGTCAATATGAATTTCTATGTCTTGTGTATTGAAGAGCAGTTTGTGTAACATAGATTTAATTCTATTGGTGCCATAATATACTATTAAGATACACATTTCTATCATTTCACATACATCATATTTTAGAGAATGATGTGACAATTGATTTGTATCATTTATCCATTAAACCTACTACCAAGCTTTCAGATTTGTTATCTACCCAATAACCTTTGTTCACTTTGGTTCACTCAGGTCACAATCCAAGACCCCCTTAGTTTTTTTTCAGATGCATTTTTCTGTTTGACTTGTACTGAGAACATTTCCTCTCAGGAATGGATTCATCCTGAACATCTTTGTGATTGCTGTATGCTTTGGCCTTTCCAAGCCTGCAGGTTAGGCTAAAGATATTTCTTTGCACATGGAATTTATTTAATTCCCCAGATTCTGGAATTTGGTTCCAGAAATAAGAAATGTCTCATACTTGTCTAAGAAAATGTCTTATATTAGACTCAAGGAGACATTATACATTTATGGTGCTGTATAAGGCTTCATCTTTTAATGAACTGGTAGTATATTGCTACAAGGTAATTTTATGGATCTCATGTTAGATGAATTTCTTCTTGTAGTTTAGTACTAGTTTGCAGTTATATACAGGGCTATCTGAAAATACAAAGAACATTAGATACAGGAATATATATTTTTTATACTCATGTAGCTCTTAATATCTTTAACTCCTTCACCCCTCAACCCTCCACCCCACTGTGTTGTTAATGGGTTCAGAATTAGGCTCATATTGAATTTTTTAAACAATGTTAACATTGCTGTCAGCAAGATTATGAGTTCTACCCTCATTCTTCTCCCTGACATCTGCCTGTTTCAAGGTTATAAATGCACATAAGGCACACTTGAGGAATTTTTTACATCTGCCTGTATTAGCAGCCAGGAGAGGCCTTGTAAAATACTGGAATGTTGACAAATCCTGGATTGTTCAAAAGTTAGATTGCAAATGTTTTCACTTCAGCCTCATTAAAATAGGAATAAAAGTAAAAGAAAGGCCAAATTTTAGATTTCTTTTTGATCCAAGGCTGCAAGAAGACAAAACAAGTGCTTCCTCTGAAGACATATTAACAGTCTGAAGTACACGTTTATCTTTATTTACACAGTGAAACTAAGGAAAAAAAGATTAAATTATCTATTTGATTCCTTAGTAAAGTTGTCTTTCTTATAAAACAAAAGGTAAACATGTTAAAATTTATTTTTGACCTTATAATCCTTCTACAATTGATATATTACTATTACTTCATACTTTCTATTCTTCTGAACATTTAATTTTTGTATTTGCTTACAGTATTTTGTATGCAGACACAATAATTCTGTGTCCTGTGTTGAGCAATATGTAACAGATGCATGTCCTGTTTTTGGTATTGTACAAAACAATATATTTTCTTAAATAGAAAGGAGAGGGAAAAAAAAGTTTATCCTAGACATTGTAGACAAACTGAGTTTGTCTAGTCTGAAATACAAATGCAAACCCCACAAACTCTTCCTACCGAATGATCAGAAAAGTCTTGCTTTTAAAAAATAGCAAAATATTTAATTTCAACACTTTATGGCTCATTAAATTACTTTCAACAGCTTGTTCCAGGCTTTCCAAAGTACTCCATCTTGACCATAACCCAGGATAAGCTATTATTTAAATTGGATTGAGCTTTTCTTCTATTGTCATCAATATTAACAACTGCATGTCCAAAATGCACAATTTTTTTTACAAGAAGGAAATGAGAGCTGATTTTTAAGACCTAACAATACAAAGATACCAAGTGTTTCTTGCTTCTTGTACTTCTTGACAAACTTCCTGAAATGCTGGGGTCTGAACCCCGAGCCCCTGAATTAAGGTTGACATATGGGTGATTCCCACAGCCCTTCATAAAGAGGTGGTGAGTTTGCCTTATAGCTTCCCCCCAGGGTGCGGCCGGCCCTGCAGGGAGAGCCAGAAGGGAAATGAGCCCCAGGGGTCCCACATTGAGTTGACAAAGGTCAGGTGTCTGCTTGGGGATAAAAGCTGGGACCACTTGCAGGGAGTCAGGAGTGTCTGTCTGTGGAGTGCACTCCCCAGAGCTTCCTGGTTCAGGGCAGACCTGACTCTCTCGGGAGCTGGGCCCCAGTCTGCTCAAGACCTTTGTGAACGCGGGTGGATCGGGTGAGAGTCACCATGTGGTCACCTTTCTCTTATGTGTTCAGCTTGCTGGTCTGGCTGTTTCCCATGCCAGCTGTGGGCAACCTCGGGTCTCTGTACCACCTGTTGTGGGCCGAGTTACGTCCTTTGTGAGATCATTGGGGGGAGTGTCAATTATGTACCAGCTGATTGATCTTTTTGTACCCCTAGTGATCATTCATGGAATGTCTTTCTTGTATACAATACAGTCTGTGTATTGGTTCATCTTCCTGCTGGTGGTGGTATCATTTTTGTTGGCCTAGTCATTGGCAAAACACTTTCTCAGCTTTTTCTGGATTTTCAATGAGTGGGAATTGAGAGCATTAATTACCTCACAGGGTGTACTGAGCAGTTCTCAGGTCATGGAATGAAGTTCTTCCAAAATCTCTACTGGTAGAAGACTGTACTTTGGCTCAAATATTAGTAGATACAATGTAGCATCTTCTTACCAAGATTACTTTCTGTTTCCATGGTAGCAGACAGTTTGGACAGAACTCAAGTTTGGCTTCTTTTTTCTTTTTTTTTTTTTTTCCCTCTTAGGAAAAGTATTAATGAGAGCAACAGCTTGAATTGCAGCATCTCTGTTCTGTTTGTTATACAAAGCTGTGGTATGTGACTGTTCCTGTCACGAAGATCGAAAATGTATGCTGTAGAAAGGCATCAGAGGTGGAGATGTGAAGTACCTTGCCTGGGATCTTTCACATGCAGGATCTCTGGGCCAAACTAGTGTTTGTCCACTTCTTGCAGCTTTATTCTATGTGTGGGCTTTCTGTTGTGTGTTTGTTTGTTTTTTGTTTTTTGGTTTTTTTTTTAAGGTGTCTTAAAGTTTTATGTCTATAAATGTGGTGCAACATAAGTATTACATTTAATGGTATTCTTCTCCACACTTTTGTTTATCCACTTCTCTTCCTTCTTGATGTTTCCTGTGGGATCTAAGCTTGGAAAATGGTCATGCACAAAGCAGATTGGTTGCTGCTAGTCCTAGCAAGATATCCTAAGATCAATTGAAGTTACTTTAAAGAGCGAAGATGGCCACATATGCGACAGTACTCAACTGGTTTTGTGATGTGTTTCTTAATGTACTTCTGCTTTACTCCATTCCAAAACATGCATGCACACTTCCTTGTGGAACAGAAATGAGAGTATTCAGAAAGAAGATTGTACCATAATGGATTGTGTCTAAGTACTGAGGGTGTGAGTGTTTGGGAAGGAGCAGGTGATGTAAGAAATGGTTACAGAGCCAGGTAATTATATAAGGAAAAAGTAGTTCTTCGTTCTTGTTTTCACAGCTACTATGTGTGTTTATACTGTTGATATATTGCCTTTCTGACTGACATCTCAAAAACGGCTCATAATCAAGTTTAAGTGAAAGACAACCCTGACAAAAGTGATGGTGATATTTTACAGCTGCAGCCACATGCATTTTACTTTGGGGAAAGCAAAGAGGGGAACTAGCTGAGGCATTTTAGGAGATGCTAATAAGGAATTATCAAAAACCCATGAGATACTTCAACACTTTGTGGCCTGTCTTAGATGCTTCAGTTGGCTGTTATCCAAAATTATTAAGTACAGTACATGAATCAATGTATTTCTGCAGGAAAAGCTGTTGTAGTATGTTAGTGTTTTGAATAAATCTCTTCAGAATTATTGTGGTACCAGCACAGCAGAGTCTGCATAGCAGTAGAGCTAGTGGCCACAAAAGCATCTGAGATGGAGAATAGTTAATAGGCTCTCTCAGCTTTTCAAATTCTTGCTTTCATCCTAGTGCAAACCAACTAGGATCTGTTGCTATTTAAGTATATTTCAGTTTAATTCTATCAAGCTTCCTCAGACCAATGAATGAAAGCCAGAACAGATCCAGGAGTAAATGTTGAGAAACCAGACTTGAAACAGTCACTCATCTTGTGGTTAAGATGGTCACTTTTTAGACTCATGTTTAAATCTTTCCCTGTATCTTACAGAATTGGGCAATGCATAATTTCTTACATTCCCGAGAACTACTCTAATGATTCAATTATTAATGATCCTGGGATAAATGAAGTTCTGTTTTTAAAATAAAATTTCTATTTACTTTCTTTTTATGCTCTTTTGCAAAAAAGGCAGTTTCAAACTTCCATTCTGTGGGGAAGCTGTGCCTTCTCTACTCCAATTATAAATACATCTGTAGTTTTGAGATCAGAATATGGTATTCATTCTGACATAGTTAGAAAAGATGTCGATGACTTGCATTCACAGACCATATTGGTTGTAGCAGAAGCATGAAATCTTCCTGCTACCCGAGCAAAGCTAGGACACCGAGCAGTTAGAAGATGCTGAATCTTCAGAGTACTCAATGGATCTGGGAACAGCATTGAGCACAGAGGATAACAGTGCAATAGAGTAAAAATCAATCAGATTAAAAGATCTGACAGAAAAGGGGGTAGGAAATAACTTTGTATCAGAAAGACAGCTTCATGTTAATGCACATACTTTCTTTAACATGAAGCTGTCTTTGTGATTCAAAGTTATTAGGCAGCTGCTGGCAGGGATGACAAACAGCTGCCTCAGCCACTAACAATAATTGTAACATACCATAGTTAAAGCCAGCCATGTGTCTACAAGCTCGTGGTAGTGAAGTTAAATCACAGATCCTGCTATTTGGTTACTCCTGTCTTCCACTGTAAGTAATGGCCACAGGGATTATTTAAGTCTGTGTTAATTATTGGCATAAGTTGCTTCATTTGAATGCATAAATATTTTTGCATTGACAGTTCTTGGAGAATTGTAACCATGTCAAGATAGTCTCCTTCTCATGAAAACCTTTTGCTCATAGACCATGAAATATAACACAACACATAATTTTGTAATAATCTGTTTATTATCCTAGATGCCAGGCTTTGGATTTTATATTTTGAAATTTTGAATTTTAAATCAGACTTTAATCTACTCACATAGTTTTAAACCTTTTTTTTAACAGAGCTACAGTGATGGAGATAGAAAGTGCCTCAAAGGTTTTCCAGTGCCTTTCTGCTGAATTTAATACAATAGTTGAATATGACTGAAAGTAACACTTGAAAGTTCATAATGCTCTGAGCATTGGGTTCAAACAGTGTTTACACCATTATTTTAAAATTAATTTTTCATTTAAATGCTAAATAAGTATCTGATAAAGGTCCAAGGCTCATTGAAAAATCTGTGCTAATGATCCAGAAAACTCCTTGATAAACTCTTTTAAAATTCTAATGTAAAAAATAGCTGAACCACAGTTTTTAAACTACTAAATTAAGGAAACACAGTGTCCTCTGAAATTATTAATGAAGTGGAAGGTAATTCTTATCCTATATATTTATCGCATTTTCCCCAAATACTGATGAACTATGTTTATTACATACGTCTATGCTTGTTGTGCTGCTGTTGACAGCTTTACCATTTACCATTATTAGAATATATTTTCTTAATCTTCCAAAATTAATAGTCGGGTATTTTATCTTTTATCCTTTTGTTTCCCGAGTTTTTGTTTTTTTTTTTTTTAAATTCACCACTATAAAATTCCAGTCTTCGTTTGCTGTATGCCACTTTTCGTTACTTTTAATGTCTGTGTTTTATAATCATCTAAGCCAATACAATCATTAATGTTTCTTGATTACAGATTTTTGAAATATGTAATGTAATAATTTTAGTTGGAAAGCACATTTTTCTGTTCATAAAATTCAGTGATTTAACTCATAATTTACTTGTAGATTTGTGAAAATGCTGGTTTTTAAACACCAAATATTTAAAAATCCTTTATTCCACTTTGTACATAGAAAATATATTCAAAACAAGAGCACTTGCTACAAGGTAATTTTAGTTCTGTGACCATAATAAAACTAATTTGGAATTTCTCTTAAATGGGTGAAAATGTTCCTAAGTTAGGAGACTGACATATGCTATAAATTCTGATGAAATCAACTGTAGCAGGAGGGTGAAATGTCTGGCATGTTTCACTGAGAACAAAGGTTTCTGTGATGCCACTTTTTTTACTTTCGTAGGTGACTTTAAAGAGTTGGTATCAATATTCTCTGAAGCCTAGTTATGCATTTGAATAGGGATCCATAATCTTTCCAAGGATCATTTGCTTGTCAAGTATGAGTAACTATTGTGGGTTAGTGCCAGTAGGCAGCTCAGCCCCACAGAGCTGCTTGCTTGCTCCACCTCAATGGGACGGGGGCGAGAATCAGAAGGGTAAAAGTGAGAACGCTCATGGGTTGAGATAAAGACAGATTATTAGGGAAAGCAAAAGCCACATGCACAAGCCAAGCAAAACAAGGAATTTGTTGACTACTTTCCATCAGCAGGCAAGTGTTCAGCCATCTCCAGGTAAGTAGGTCTCTGTCACATATAACGTCACACATCACACATAACTCTCCTGAGTAACATAGTGGTTACTCAGGAAGACAAACACCATCACTCGGAAAGTGTCCCCCCTTCCTCCTTCTTCCTCCAGTTTTATTTTACTGTAGTGGGCATGATGTCGTGTGGCATGGAATATCCCTTTGGTCACTTGAGGTCAGCTGTCCAAGCTGTGTCCCCTCATGACTCCTCATGCACCTCCAGCCTCCTCACTGG
Organism: Merops nubicus; assembly: GCF_000691845.1. Lineage (NCBI taxonomy): Eukaryota > Metazoa > Chordata > Aves > Coraciiformes > Meropidae > Merops > Merops nubicus. Next base: position 10,710 of record NW_008590815.1, read on the forward strand.
TGGTGAGGTGGGAGATGCAGAAAAAGCCTTGACTCTGTGTAACCACTGCTCACCAGTAACTAAAATACCCCTACCTTACTGACACTGTTTTGGTCACAAATGCAAAACAGCACTATAAGAGCTTGTATGAAGAAAATTAACTCTATCCCAATCAAAACCAGTACAATAATGTAGTAAGAGCTAGCATTGTTTTGACAGAGTGCTACTACAGTTCCCACTTTTCTTTTTCTATCCTGTTTTTAATAAGTTATTGTCCTGGTTCTGTGTAAAAAGGGGTTCAGGGCAGGACCCACACGGAACAGAACTATGTACTCGCCTCTCCCCCACCCCCTCGAGAGAGAGAGAGAGAGACACTTTTTTAAAAAAAAAATGAAGTATATTGTTCAACAAGGAACAGAAAACGAAAAAAAAGGGAGGTAAGGAAAAATAATATATGTAAAGATCAGGGGAATAATACAAAAAGATAAAATATACAAAACCCTCAGAAATGGTTCCAGGGTCCCACGGAGTGAAAGGAGAACTTTCCTCTCTGAGCTCCAAGGCAGGAGTGAAACAAGAAACCACTCCCTGCCTCTTATCAGAGTGTGTGTGGGAAGGGGAGGGAATACAATGGTTTCACCCCCACCCGGGGTCCTCCCAGTTGCTGGAAGGTCACGACCCCATTCCAAGCCTCAAACCACAACAGTTATATTTTATTCTTCAAGCTATGCATTTCATTTCACAAGGGTGCTGCAATACCAATTCTATTAAGTCTGGGTGTGTAAGCAAACAGTTCTCATTTATCTTATTTATTACTCAAGCCCCTCGCTCAATATCTTCATAAGCTTTTGGTTTTGGGTAACATTTTAAAAACACTTGATTTAGTGCTTTGGTCTTCATCTTTGTTAATAGTTTAACACCCTGTTAACTAGACTACCAAGCTTTATCTGAGAAGGAAGACTACTACTAAGTAGTGCATGTATCACTGTTCATAGAAGCAAGAGATGGAGGGGAGAGCAGTATTTTTGAGCCACATATCCAAAAAACATTGGGGAAATGTTTGCACAACAATAGTTGCACATAATAATTATTATTATTTTTTTTTTACATGCCAGTTTCCTAGAAGATGCCTCTACTGGCTGGCAGAAAAAAAAAAAACAAAAACAAAAACAAACAAACCATGTTAGAAGTTATAAAAGGTTATGAATAATTCTTCAGATGTTTTTCAGCTCACCTCTTATTATATGCTAAAGAATTACTGATGAAATAAAAAGAGAAATCTTGGTATGTTGTGGTTTTATGTGGCAGTCTCAATGGCCAAACTGACTACCCCTTTCTGCAAGAGATGTTGACCAAGCTAATCAAACAAAATTGCAGGTTTTCTTTAAATATAATGTATATTTAAAATGGCAAAAGCACTCAAAAACAGCCAATGAGAGAAACCGCAGCTATTCTGTGTGGAGGCCATTCAGGGCTGGAAGGACTTGAGGCAGAACTGAGCTTTCTTTTTCTTTTTCAGAAAAATCTGAAAAGGTTGATCATTCTGTCATGAGCAATGATATCAACAATGATGAGTCCTCAAATGAATAGTACTGCCATAGTATATTGTAGATGCATGCAGTACTATCATGTGATGTATACAATCCAAAAGGGTTGTCCAGAGTTCTTTCAAGTCTGGGAAAAATATTCCAGGTTCTCATGACTCCTGCTGATTTTGTGATACCACCCAGTAACCAAACCATCAGATAGCCGTAGCAGTCTCGCTGAACTGATGAAGGGAGGTGAGGAGACAGAGGTACCTCCTTCTGAGGTACTTATTATGGCAGGACTCTGGGGGAACTAGTCTGTCTAATATCCGAATGGCTTTATCTAGAGAAAAGGAATTTTTCAGAGAGAGACACCTTCATAGCCATAAATATATATAAGTTTTTAATATTTACCAAATCTTATACTTCTAAGCAGCTGCAACATCCTCTTGACACAGACTGAGGCATAAATGAGGAAAATCACTTATTGTGGAGAGCTTAGCCACAGAGTGGCTAGCAACAAAGGGACATGATAAAGTGCAGCTGGTTGAAGTTTAGTAAAACAAACTCCAAGTCAAGATAACCTGGGGTGCAACTATTGTAGGATAATGGGATGAGTAAAAGGAACTGGAACACTAAGATAAAGAACTGCTAACCGCAAGGCTAAACACAAAAGATAAACATAAGAGGAGTTGACATGTAATCTGTAACCAATGGTGAGCTTCACTTTTGCAATATGTATGAGCTAATTAAGAACAATATAAAAAATGCCTTCTGATTTTCAATAAATGAGACTTTCCGATCATTATAGAATGGTGTCTGTCTCCCGCTTATTCTCCGTCAACTTATTACCTCCACATCAACAATTCTGTGTCAGCTCGTTAGTTTCAGTGATGAACTTATTAGCAAACAGAACATATACAACAATTTCCAGTCTTTTGATGTATATACATTACCTAGAACACAAGGGAACCTTAGGAAATAAATTAACTGCTAATGGAATTCTAACTACTGAGTAAATATTTTAAGTGAAAAAAAATATTTTAATGTAAATACAGTGGAATTAGCAATTGTGTACTACATATACAATACATGTATTCAACAATATATGGTTGAAAGTGATTTGTACTGTCTTGTTTAGGCTTAAAAATGGAAGTAATGCACTTTTTAGATAAAAGAACATAGCTTTCTGGTTCAGAATTTTAGAAAAATGGAAAATAAGGATAGGACAATTTATTTCACTTTCAGAAGTGACAGACATACACTAGCTCCTCTTTAAGCATCTGAAGATACTAACTGTATACTTGACAGCATTGTGCCTTTGGCTTCTCATCATAAATGATCTTATACCAGTGGCCAGAAGATCTGCTTTTATAAGAATTTATTTCAAGTCAGTGATCCTCCTTGTCAGCTAAAGACTTGAGTGTCTTCTTTTATCAGTCCATCAACTTTAAAAGCTTTTCTTTCCTCATCAATTATCCTGAATTTATATTTTTCTTGTTTTATCTATGATGGGCAAAAACCCCATTTGAGGACTTGAATGTTATCTAAAATACAAGTTAGGACAACAGAAGTATTTTCTGTGGTATTTCTGCTCCTTTTGCTACAACTTAAATGTTACAAGCTTATTTTTCTGTTTTAAATCAATTTTCTGATTTAAATATTTCTCTACACTGGCCCCCAACAAACCTCTAGTCCTTATTTTGTTTGAAACACCTCTTCAAAGTGAACTCAGCAGCAACAAAAACTATATAACATTTCCTCATCTTTTAGTTTATGTTTTTGAAGTAAATAGTGTTCGCTGCTTAACAAATACCAGGATTAAAGTTGGTCAAGATTTTTTTTTTTTTCTTTTGTTAAATATGAAGACCTTAACAGAGATGTCAGGCTCTCAGTAGACTTTCATCAACATTCAGTGGTGGTTTTGAATGAAGTCTAATGCATTCTCCAGACTCAGCCCTGATGTCTCTATCCTTTTGATGGTCTATATAACAAAAATGCACCATATAGCAGGTACTGTTGGTGATCAACACGCTTATGTCACAAAAAACCTACAGGAACTTCAAAGAAAGTAAGTGAATGACTTAATCAAAATACTTCATGAAAAATCATTCTGAATGATCCACTTCTGCCTTCATATGGTCCATCATAGATTTCTGAAGTATTGCAGGCAGTATGTAGTTCAGACACTGACCTATAACAAATTGTTACAGGAAGATTTTTTTTGGTAACATTTTTCATGTGAAAGTTTACCGTGGTCTTAGATTTTCATGGCTTCAAGTTCAAGATGTAATTATTTGTCTTAGCAAGGTAATTTCAAGCAGAGAAGACTGTAAAAGATTTTCTATCTTGTGAAAAAATTTGAAGCCTAAAAATCCTATTCTGCACCAGCACGAGGTCAAGGTATTTTGGGAGAGACAAACCATGTTAGTCTAGGCATTCATTTGTGACAGAGAATCTCATTTCCTTCTGTTCCTGACTGAAATCCTGAGAGCCTGAAGTTGCTAAGTGAGTCTATCCACTGGACTATTGATGTGAGGCAAAGTCACTTTCTCTTTTTCTCTTCTATTAAAAAATTAATCCTGGACCAGGTTACCCATTATTTTTTTCTTTTCTGGATGAGAAGCTTATTGAAAGTCAAAGTTTTAGTTACATAAACTGACTGATTTAAAATAATTCTGCTGAGGTTTCTCAATCAGCATCAATTTTGATGTTATTGTAGCTGCAAAATGTTATTTATTAATTGTTTTCTTCCTCTCATCTGTTTGGCTTTGCATTCTCCAGAATTATTTTTTTTTACAAACAGTAACACAAAAACTGTTGTTGAAGCATCTATTTGCACAATACGATGTTTCCATAGTTAATAGAAGAGTTAATAAAACAAAATTCAACAGACCAGCAAGATTTAAAAAAATTAGAGAATTCTGGGAGATTTTTCCGTCCAGTTCAAATGAAATTTAGCATGCTTCTTTCTTGAAAGGGAAACTGTAATTTACAGTCTAGAATAATAATAAAGATGCTGTTTTATTAATTTCAGACTTGTATGTAGATACATCTGTTTTCTGAAGACTAACAACAATGTTCAGAATATATTCTGTATGTATTATGGTGCAATATGAAGGAGTTATACCTCAAGTCATATATGTGTCCTACAGATTCACTTAGAAAAAGAGCTGCTTTGATGTGAATGATGCTTATGAATTAAAGCTTTACAAGCATACATTTGGTACCTTTCAGATCAAACACATTTATTTCCAGTATAGTCAAGCAGATCTTGTAATTTAAGGCATAATGTTTAAAATATTTAAGATGGTCATTGAATGAAGTTTCAGCATTTCCAATATACAGGTGGAGATCAGTAAGGTTTGACTAGAGGGCTCACAGCTGCAAAAATACACTTCAAAAATAAAGCAATAGTATTCCCTCTGGACAAATATTGTCTTGTCACCTGGGTCTTTATAAATAAGATGAATGGAATTCAGCAAAACCGTCTATAGCTTTTTGGAGATAGATCATCTCTAATCCTTTGTTTGCTCTAAGGTTTTGTGGAGGCTGATTAGCAAAGCTGTGGCTGACTTAAAATTTTCTCTTCAGTATTTTAAGCAGAAAAATTTAAAGACAGATGTCTCAGAAGAGTAGCCTTTATCCTTAAAATACTGGTCTCTTTAGTATGGGTTTCGTTCTGATCCTTCAGAAATGGATTTTCTTTTCTAACCAAAGCATGATAAAGTAAGGTAAATCAAACCATGGTAAAGTAGGAGCTAGTGCAGGAAGCCAAAGCTGAAAACTGTATATCATCTTGGCTACAAAAGAATTATTTGTAAGCACATGGAAATTATTTTAAAATGTTATGCTTTCTAAAATACTATGCATTGATTACATTTTTTTTCGGCATTTCAGAATTCTGATGAGATGATTATCTAACCCAGCACACCAAACCCTGTTCCAGTGCATCAGGACAAATGATAGCTGTGTTACAATCACACTTAATATGTAGTTAAATTGAAAAATGGTTGTGATAAAAAAAAGTATTCTTTATGCAACGTATTATCATCAATGGATTTTAAAAGTGTCTTTGTATGGCAGTCAACCATGTATTTACTTTCTAGCCTGCTTCCCACAAGAATGTCATGGACTAAATAATAATTGCAGAATCTATGTTAGTGGTAAATGTAAAACAAATGTCTGGAAGACTGTGATGTGATTTTTTAATCAACATTCTTAACCAATCAGAAATTTTTTACTCAGATTAAAAATGAACAAAACCTAGTTTGTTACCTGGATAAACTGGATACAGAAATTATTGATGTGAAAGAAATAAGGACCCCTACAATGTTATTTATGTCATTGTTGTTCTGAGTGCCTTTTGAAATGGTTTGCTTTGATTTAAAATGTGTGTATTTGGTTATAAAACACCTCTGAACAAATAGAGCTGAATGCATTGGGTATTATGTTATAAAACATATTTCTATATTTTGGTTTGTGAGACAACATTTGCATTCATTATGGAAGCAAAGATTGAGCAGAATAAATTTAAAGCCTATTAAGTCAACTGTGTGCAATATGCATCTACAGATGATAATAAAAATAGCTAGTGAGGTTTGGTTTATTTTATTTTACTATATTTGCATATTTAAAATTCCTTGCCTTATGGAGCATTAATAAGATCATACATGCAGCCTTCCTGAACCATTGTATTCACTGTATTTATAGAAGGGAGCTGATGACATCTGACATGAATTAGGATTTCACAGTTATAGAATGAATTATGAAGCAACAAAGGAGAATTTGAAGAGTTTTCATGGTATTTCTCTTGTCTGAAATCTAATAGTGCAAGATTCATTCAGTTTCTTTGTAATTCGGAATGTTCATATTTTATTTGGAGAAAAGACATTTATTTGCACAAAGAAATCACACCTCCTAGGATTGAAGGCTCTAGAGAAAGTTAGGTAGACAAGGCAAACCTGTAAAAGTTTAGTGGGTAAATTACTGGCAAATATGGTAAGAAGGGTGGGAAGGATGGAGGATACATGACCTGGAGAGCAGAAATATGTTTAGGAATGGCTTCAAATCAACTGACCTACCTTGCTCTTTTGCATACTGATGTGGGAGAAGGGTTGTTAGACAGCTAACATGAATCAATGGATTTTTGGCTACTTTTGCAGTCATCTAAAGACACTTGAATGTATTGTTGATTTTCATTGACAGTGTCTTCTGAGTGTAGGCTTGCAGTCATATGGCAATGTCAATCTTTAATAATCCATTAGATTCTCCTTAAACTTGCAACCTTTCTGTTACAGTAATTTTTACAGGTAACTCATCTGTAGATTAAATAGGCTTTTATAGAAGCTTATTCTTTGGGTTTTTTTTTTTTTTTTTTTTTTTTTTTTCCTTTCAGAATCCTAATTCTGCAATTGGATTGTTCCCTTACTCTTTAATGTCTTGGTAATATAAAGGTATACCTCCACAAAAGAATAAAATCTGTTTTGAGGTTCTGTGTTTCTACAACACTGATAACTGTTCCTTTGTCTTTCTTGATTGAATAAAATTTATGTTGTTTTAATATGACATTTTTATCCTTTGTGTGCTTTAGTGGATTATACATAATAACTGCAAGAACTATGTTTATTGCCTACTACTTTATGTGGCAATAGAAAAACCTCTGCAGAGTTGTTTTCTATTTAATTTGCAAAGGAAATCTGTTGTACTGTTGTAATAGTAACTTTGTTGCTTTTTTTTTTTTTTCCTGTATATGCTTGACAATGGTCTTTTCCCCTGTGTATCTTTTTTTTTTTTTTTTTTTTTTTTTTTTTTTTTTTTTTTTTTTTTTTTGAACAGCCTTTGGTCTAGTTTTGAGCAATCTCACTTAAATTACTTACTTTTTTTTCACTTGCTTGTGAAGATTTTTACATTTGCTTCAATTCACTTCTCTTGATGCTTTCTATATTGTTTTGTCATTATTCACTTTGCATGCAATCATGTATGATGTGAATATTTTGGAATTCAGTTCACAAGGCACTGTCACATAAAAATAATATATTTCTAGACTTCTTCACACGCTTATTAACCTGATTGACCTCAAACCCCTTTCCAATTTATAAGAAGTTTCCTTCTGTAGCAATACTTTATACTTTGCACCTGATCCAGTCTTTTTATCCAGTAGCCCATTTTAACCCTTATTCTTTACTTCAACCACTAATCTCTAGTTTGGAACCTTGTCAAATACTTGTGAAAATCTGAGTATATTACATCCACTGAATTCCCCTTATCTCTTACAGCAGCAATATCTTCAAAGAACTCCAACAGGCTAGATAAGCATGACAGTTCCCTCCAGAGTCCTTGTGAGTTATCCTTGATCAAACTGTGCTTCTCCAGGTGTTCTCCCTACTGCAAAGGCCTGTGTGAAATAGCTTAAATTATTTTTTTTTTTTTCATGAACTACTATCTACAGTTTGCTGTTAAGCCATTTCTGACTACTTCAAATTTAAATCTACAGTTTTCCTTGGCTCTAGCTAATGCTGTTTTCCTTCTAACTGGCATATGCTATGCCAACATTTTTTTGCTCACATTTTAAATATTATTATGGATAGATGATTTCTATGTGATGTGTATCTGGTCTAACCAGACCTGTTACTGTGAGCTGTGGTTTTCACCTGAAGAGTAACTTGCAAAGTAGTTCTGCTGTCTGCTAAGCAGATGAATTGCAGCTTTAACAAATTTTAAAGAAAATGTGTTATATTGTCCTAGAAATTTTAGTTAAAATTTGTATTCATTGTTGCTCTGTTTTGGACCTCAGTTTTGAGTGACTCCTAAATTCACCTCAACTGATCTCATCACTATTTGAAAAATATTTATCATTTATGTGAAGGTATAACTCTTCTTCAAGCTAAGTTTATAAAAAATCAAGACTCCAGTTACCATGGTCTTTAGTTTTTGCCTCTCATTCTTGCATATACTGTCCTGACAACTCTAATAACCAAGTGTAACCGTAGACTACCTTATTTTCAAATAACTAATCTGTGGACTGTTGTGTAAAGGTACATGACTCCACTGGTAGATATATTTTTGTATACAATAAGAAATATGGCAATAAATACAATTCTGGGCCCTTCCCTTCCCTTCCCTTCC
>NW_008590816.1:0-2759 GCF_000691845.1 Merops nubicus
CAGCATTCTAGACTCAGCTATCCAGAATTATCAATACACTTACCAGTGGAATCATCTTCTGAGCTTGCAAGAGATGAGAGCTTCTCATTTTCCAAAAAACTTGAAAGGCTGTTGCTAAGATGATCACTTGAGATTTCACTATCTATCAGCTTCTCAGAAGGTTCAGGTGGACCAACCTGTGAAAAGCATCCATACAGAAACATTTCTAGGAGTTACAGCAATTGTACAAATTCAGTTATTATTATTAAACAGTTAATGAGGTTCCAGAACACCACATCCACCCCCTCTTTTTTTCCTACTTATCCCAGCAAATATTCAAGTTCCAATGGGTTTCACTGCTAGCTTCAGAATGGATACATGCAGTAAATACACAGGGGAATCATAAAGGGGAAACAGGGAAACAACATCTGAATGACACCAAATTTAGAAAAAAAAATCAAAAATAAAATACTGAACCACTGCATTAAAGAGTTGACATTTGAAAAAAATCACACCCCATTCACTAAGCTACAATTCCAATGGAAAAGTACAACTCTCAATAGTTTCCTGTGCTGCTTAAACAGCATTCCTTCAGATATCCCCCAGCAAACATTCTAGTTCAAATGGGTTTCACTGCTAGCTTCAAAATGGATACATGCAGTAAATACACAAGGATCATAGAGGGGAAACAGGGAAAAAACATCTGAATGACACCAAATTTAGAAAAAAAAATCAAAAATAAAATACTGAACCACTGCATTAAAGAGTTGACATTTGAAAAAAATCACACCCCCTTCATTAAGCTACAATTCCAATTGAAAAGTACAACTCTCAATAGTTTCCTGTGCTGCTTAAACAGCATTCCTTCAGATATCCTACACCCAGATGAACCCTTTGTTGACAATTTCATCAACTGAGCCCACTAAATTACTTACAAAGTAGTATTACAGCTGAATCTAGCTAACTGTAATTAATGTATTTTTTAAATACCCAAATGATTTTTAAAAACAGCACCATGTAGTGTCTGTTTGGGATTTACTCTCACACTCTGCAATTGACTGACCACTGTGACCCTTGAAAAAAAAAAAAGTGAAAGAAAATTAAACCAATTTTGTAAATACCAGCTGACAGGTTAAGGAGTATATATTGCACAGCATCTGGCTGCAGCCTGAGGCATACTTTCTATAAGGGCCACAAAATCTCCCATTCCTCTTTGCATTGTATCTTTGTGCCCATAATTATCAGCTTCTGTAACACAGTAGATAAAAACAGGTGAGGCACAACCCTACCTGTCTGTACCTGCAGGTACCTGCTAGCTCTGGGGGAGAGACATGCACCAAAAATTTTGTTTTTAATGTTCAGAATACTGAAGAAGTCACCTGAACATTCCTTAAAGTAATCAGCAAGTACAGGGGTAAGCCAAATCAGGTTGATATCATCTACCTTGACTTCCAAAAGCATTCCAGAAATGCTTCACTAAGCTAAACCACAACTGGGATAAAATGTAAGCTCCTTAAATTAATAAAGAACTACAAGACAGCAGAGACTTGGAGTAAACAACAATCTTCACAACTGAGAAAGCACAGGAGGAGTCATGCTCCCATGGCACTCACTGAGTGGTGTGCAAAAAGGAGGTGGAGGTACAACACCTTCAGTGGGGTTGCACTGCCTCAAACTTACAAGCTACACAACGTAGGAGGACAAACAGTCCAATTCCCCCCCTCCTCTTTTCACTGAATTGAGTCTGTTACAAGATTAGTATTAGAATTTAATTTTATTTAAAAAAAATCACCTTGTCATTCTTACTGTCTGGAAGAAAACATATTCCAGTTGACAAATCTGAAACAGAAGAATGAAGTGTAATCAGCATTTTATAATGTTCTAATGGGACACTACACAGTGCTAACTCTTCCACAAGACAGCAGGTCAAGGTCTGCCATTGAAGGTCTTGACACACACCATAAAAATAACCCTGAGACACACATATTATCACAACAAAGTTTGTATGTTCTTATAGCAATGATCTAAAGGATCTGAGAGTAATTAAGAAGGCAGGCCTACATCAGGGCTGGAACCTTAAAAACTGAAGGCAGTGCACACAAGTAAGGAGTCCCAGGCTGCAGCAGCAGAAGTAGCAGCACGTGCTCTGCCCTGTTCCACTGCTGCATTTCACCTGCTGGGCCCAGCAGCTTCAACTTGCCTTGGTGGTATATCTGCTCATAATCCAATGGCAAGACCCACAAGACAGAAAAGATTTTAGACATCCATATACAGATTTCACCAAAAGGTTCCTCATTCTTAAGTAATAGATAGGAATAAAAGTCTTAAAATTAACAGACTACAATACTAAATCTGGACCAAACAACAAGTTAAAACCAGATAACTCAATCCCATCAGGCATCATCAAGTCCAGACACTGTGCAGTCCCAGTTTTCCAAAGCATTGTGATTTTTGTTGCCAGTTACTGTCACTCCCCCAAGACTACAATAATAACTGATTGAAGCCAACACTTCACCATTAACAGTGTATTTTATAAGGCCCCATTTATATTACAAACCACAGTACTGTCTAACTGAACGTATTATCTATTCAATTATTAATACCCCACAAAAACCTATGCAAATATTCTGATCAACATTAGAAAAGGGTAATGACCATAAGTATATATTTACTAAGTATAAGAAATGAGCAAAAGTTAATCACAGGACTGGCATTAGAAAAAAAAAAGTTTAATACCAGTAGCTATGCCTTTAAAATAAGTTACAGAATATTATTTTGCT
>NW_008590817.1:0-456 GCF_000691845.1 Merops nubicus
TTGTTGCAGCAGCCTCTCTGTGTCCCTTTCCAGGAACACCAACCCAAAGTAGTCCTGAGAATTCTCAGAAGAGCTTTCCCTTGCAGCTAACCACAACAGACCTGACTGGTGAAGTGGAAAACCCCTGATGTAAAAATATAGAACTGCAGACATGACTAAGGAGACCTCATATATAATTGCAGGACAAAGAGCTCACACTTATCTTTAGGCCTGGAACATTTAGCATATAAATAACAGGAGCCAGCTGATTAACATTTAAATCACAGAAATCAGTTGCCTTTTTTTCGAGAAAGTTGTGTAGAATCTCCCAGGACAACTTGAAACCGGTTCTGTGGTCAATGGGACAGAACGACTTAGCAGTTTGTGCCAGGGGCAAAAGTACGCCCTAAGGGAGACAGACAGCCTTCCTCCCCGAAGACCCCCAAGACAACCACCAGATGGCAACACGCAAGCGTA
>NW_008590818.1:0-12659 GCF_000691845.1 Merops nubicus
GTCATCGCATTTCCCTTGGGTGCAATTTATATCCTCTAACATGCTCTACAGGTAGTATGCTTTGCTTAGTCATTGATTTGCCATTGGCCAGCTTTTATTTCAGACTCTAGCCAAAGCAAAAAGAGAAAGAAAAAAATAATAATAATAAAAAAAAATAGCCTCTCTGATGATGCCCCAGTCAGCCCTCCGGAGACAATAAATGAAATCACTTTCAGCTTAGTATGTGCCCTAAAGAAAAGCAAGTGTGAACATGGCTCTCCTTAACAATTCCATTTGGTTTTGTTCTTAAATTCTGAAGATGAGTTTTGAGTAAGTAATAGTACATTTGCAGTAAAGATGATGATCTTTTTGTGTTTAGGGTGTTAGCTTAACCCTCTCAACAACAACAATAAAACGTAATTAAAAAAAAAAAAAAGTAAGTCACTTGCAATAAACTTTGAAACATTTTTCTCTGTTTAACTTCAGGCTGCTGCTGAATGCGATATTTCAGATCTCCTCTTGTGCCTCCTGACCATGTATTTTCTACTCCCTTGAACCTCTGTGCTAACTGTAATTCTTTGAGGAGGTCAGCCTAGTGTCTGAGTAAGGTTCTTAATTTGATAGAGAAACTTTTTTGTTAGGTTTCCTTGCCTTCTGTTGCACCACTTCTGGATCCCATGCAACGGGGATAATTCACATGTATGGTGGAGGGCCGTGGGGATGAGATGGGTTGCCACCCTGCAGGTGCACGATCACGACTGGATCATGACTGTGTCACTGGAAAAGTTGTTGGCCAGAGGGTGTAGGGTGCATCGGTAGCATTGGTGTACACAGACTGGCTTGCAGAGACCAGTGTCCAATGGGATCTGGTATCTGCTTCCAGTAAAGGCCACTAGAACCATAATACCTGTGATCTTGCAATGGCAACCTCACCTGCCATATAATTTAACCCTCCCATCTACTCTGTTCACAGGACTGACACTGAGCTGACCTCCCCTGGCATTCAGCTCTGTTCCCTCTTATCCTGGCCCTGTATACCTCCTTACTCTCATTCTTGCAAGCATCTCCTCTTTGTGGGGAGTTAAAGTAGCTTGCGACTTCTTTTTTACATGAAAATACAGAATATTCAGGCTTAACTTATAAAAATGTGTGGAGAGAGTGAGATGTAGTGCAGTGACCTGGGAGCTGCAGACAGTTTAGTTTCCTTTGGATCCTTAGTTACATGGATTTCATTTTACAGTTACTGAGATGATGTTATTCTTGAAATAGCAGTTTGGCGCTGCCTCTGGCCTCTAGTTTGAAATTTACACAGTAATAGTGTGAACAAATTCAGTTGTCCTCATGGACACCATTCTCTAGGGCCAAGAACATAATCAGCCCAGGAAAGCCTCCTGTTGTTTTTCTAGCACTTGTAATGTGAGATAGTCGAATAATTGGGGATTAAAGTTATGCTTTACTAAGCAGTCACAGGTATGTGCATGTATCAGAAAGAAGATATAGAAAATGACTGTACTTCTGTAATGCTGCATTGTATTTATCTAAATTTTAAATTAAATAGAGAAAAGATTGGTCTCATGTACTAAACATGAGCATGAATTTAGTATTTGGATGATGCTGCCATAGCATATTATGATAAAAAGTAGCATACGAACTCCTTTGCCTTATTTTGGAATGAGAAATAAACTGAGTCTTCAACTTGTGGGTAGTTTTTATTATTATTTTATAAGTTCTTCAGGAAATAGATCGTTTGGTCTTTTAATCAGTAATAAGTAGGATCTTTTAATAATTATTGGTCTGAGCTATTTTCATGTTGTGTTTTGGAATTAAGTGCTAGTTTTCTGAGGATGATGTGTTCCTACTGCACCCTCAGTTCACTGTTCCTGTGGAATTTCTAGTTCTTCTTGTTATTGCATACTTTTGACAAAGAATGGCTATCACCATTTTTTTTTTTTTTTAATAATTTTGTCCTCCTTTAGGTCTATAAACCAATGTATTGGATTTTAGTGGGAACTACTCTTCTTAGAGTGATTCTTCTCACAGTGATTATTTTTTTTTTCTGTTGCAAGTTTTAAAAATGTGGAAGAGATTATAATAGACACCCCAGTAAAAGAACCCAAACTAGCTTTTTAAATTTCATTTTGACATGATAGTTATTGTAGTGGACTCAGTTTTTACCTCTGCTTCATGGATAAGTGCAGGCATTTTCACATGTGTTTTGTGGGCTGACTGGATATGAGCAGATTTAGGTTTGGAAGGGGTGTAGGGAAATTAGCACACTGAATTTTAATGCTTGTCATTGTATTCCTAGATTTTTTTGTGCCTTTATTTGTTATGTCCTATTCTGTTTTTATATTTAAATAGCGTGTTTCCTACAGTGTTCCCTTTTTAATGTCCACAATACATGTTTTTGGATGGGAGGGAGTGAAGTTGGAGGTATTTCATGTTTTAGGAAATAGTTCATATGGAAAATAAAGCATCTCTCTAAAATACTTGCATGAAGTAACATAACAGTAAATTATATTAAGCATCTACCTTCATTTTTTTCTCCAACAAACTACTTACACAGTAAAATTCTTCTTAGTTTTGTTTCACTGTCCACAGAGCTTTCTCTGCTATTGAATAAATTTGAAATAAAGCAGGTCTAAGCTGCTGAAAAGAGAAATACACTCAAAATCCCTACACTTGAAAAACTGACCATATACAGCTAGCGTGTCAAAAAACTTCAGCCTGGAAGCATTTTAGATGAAACTGTAGAAAAAAATGAGAACAAAATATTAGAATACAGTAACAAATTTTATAGAGTTCAACTAGTCCACCAGCACTAAAATATCACCATGTCCCTACTTGTTCCATGTAGTATCATCTTCAAAACAGTTTGTAGCCATCAAAGTAATTTTGTAGTGTCTTTCTTATAGATCTTAGTAGTATTATGACCCAAATTATGTTGATGAACATAATTATGTCTGGTAATGTTCAAGAAGAGCAAACCTGAAGAAATTCCACCTTATTAAATCTGCTTTGGCTACTTTAATGATTGTGGTAAACTTTTGAGCTTTGGAGTTGATAGAATGGGCTCTTGGTTATATTATCAGCTGAAGGCATGATGCCCCAGGAAGATATATTCTTTGTACATCATCATATCATCAATCATTTTATGTGTCGTACAGCTGAAGTTCCTGTTCCTTCGAATAAGAAGGCTCCCCCTCCCCTTTTAATTAGTCACAGAAACACATGCTGGTTGAGGTTGGAAAGGACCTCTGGACATCATCTAGTCCAACACCCTGGTCTGGCAGGGTTGCCTAGAGCTGGTTGCCTAGGAGCATGTCCAGGTGGCTTTTGAGTATATCTGGGGATGGAGACTCCACAATGGCCCAAGGGCAACTTGTGCCACTACTCAAGTCACCCACACAGTGAAGAAGTGTTTTCTAATGTTCAGAGAGTGTTTCATCCCACAACCATTGCCTCTGGCCCTGTCATTGGTCACCACTGAGACGAGCCTGGCTTTGTCTTCATCGCACCCTCCCTTTGCGTCTTTCTATATATTAATAAGATCCCCCTGAGCCTGCTTTTCTCCATGCTGAATTTTTCGTCTCAGTTCTTTCCTCTTAAGAGAGAAGATCTGGTCCCCTCATCATCTTTGTGGCTGTCTGTTGCACTTACTTGAGTGTGTCCATCTCTCCTGCTCTTGGCAGCACAGAACTGGGCATAGGACTTCCAGACGTGGCCTTACCAATGCTCAGTAGAGGGGAAGGATTGCCTCCCTCAGCCTGCTGGCAATTCTTTGTTTATTGCAGCCCAGGATACCAATTATTTTCTTTATTCCAAGGGCACATTGCTGGTTCATGGCCAGCTTTGCATCTACCAGCTTTACTTCTGCCCAATATGTTTCTGCAGAGCTGCTGTTTACTTACAAATTTGGTGAAGTCTTTGGGCTAGCTTTTTACCATGATAGACACCAGACTTCAACCAAGCGTTTTTAGGAAGGTTTAATGCAAATTTGCAGAGCCATTTCTGAGAATTCACGTGTATGGAGAAAAATGTAATTTAAAGAAGTTCTAATTACCTTTCTTGCGTGAGAGTCTTAAGACTCCTTAGTTTCTTTGTGAAGATGGGTTGAAAATTTAGCAAGAGGAGGGCCTGTCACTGGAAATGTCAGTTGCTGAATTTGTGAAAATGAGACAAAATTTGCTTAAGTTACAGGTCTGTGAGCATTCATGTCCTGCAGCACAGTAGAGATTTAAGCCATCAGCTTTTTCACATGTTTTCACAGGCCATGTGTGAATATGTGCATATGTCAGGGAAAAAATCTGCACTTCCTCTTCTCCTGTTGCACCAGGTGAAGTTGGATTGTTCGCAAACTGGTATTACACCTGAATCCTAGAATCATGTCTTCAGCCGGATATCTTGCGCAAAGGCGGAATGAATGAAGGATTTGTGAGATCCAACTGCAAATTAAACAAGAGGTACAACAGGTGAAGAAATAAACACGGGGAACAGGAGTATTTTATCACCGGTCTGATTATACAGCTTCTGACAAGTTATATGGTCTCTGACAATATTACTTACTGCTTTCTTGTGTGACCTCAATACACGACTCTTCTGTAATAGCTTTCACCTCCTCGAGATGAAAAGAAGAAATCAAACTATACTGCTATGGTATCTATCTGATCTAAAATTTTATCTCATTTCTCCATCAACTTAAAAATGTTGCCCTTTTTGTGAGTACTGTGGCAAAAATTGGGTTGTTCACACACCATACAGTTAGGTAAAACATAGAGGTATAATTTTTGATAATCTAAATTAGATTACTGGTATCACATTCTAGGTTTACGTCCCTGTAAATTGCTTCTCTTAATAAAAATGTAACCTGTGCATTAAAGTGCATCTCCATTCCTGGTGTAGAAGTTCACATGAACATACGAAGTGGACACTACTAGAGCTTTTTTGAAACATTAGAGGACGCAAATTGTTGCTTCTAGGTGTCCCAAGGATTAAGGACTTCTGTGTCTGTTAGAAAAGCATATGTTTTGTATAAGGAGTTTTGAAAATCTTTGATAGAAATTGAATTTATTCTTTAAACTTTGAGGTAACTTAATATGAAAAAAAAAAAAGAAAGAAAAAAAAAAAGGACAAGTATACTTTTAATCTTCTTTTACTGCAATCCATGCTTCAGTACTTTTATTCCCCTGTGCCTTCTTCTATTTTTTTTAATACAAAATGTAATAATGTATACCTTGCCTGTGATGTAAAAATGATCAAACATGATGGAGTCTGCTAATTAGATGATGTATAGTGAGAAGACTAGCAAGTCTTTAGTTGGATGTAGCAAACACAATATTTCCTGTACACTTCTATTCCTGTATTTCAGATCTTCCAATAACAGCTCAAGTACATGGGTATGTTACCATTGTGCATCTTAAGGCACTTTGCACCTTTAAAATGCAGTTGTGTCTCAGCTGCAAACAAGATGTTTCTGGTTTAGTAAGCAATGTAACAGCAATGTAACATGTCATTTACAAGACTTGGTGAATAATGCCATGTGTATCTGGGTCACGCCCCTATTAAATTTAATTAAACTCTTTAGACCCTTCTCAGTCTTAAGGGTATGTGTTTTGCATGCCTTTTGAGAGAAATGTGCAGTCAGCACTATTGTTGAACATGTATGTACAAGGAAAGTTAACAACAAGGGAAGAAATTGAAAGAAAAGAGGCAATTCAAGACTTTTGGGAAGTTTATTCAGTGGAGATGCACTACGTTCCTTGGAATAAATTTTGGGATGAATAGGTCACTACTGTTTTTTAACACAGCTTGTGTCTTCCACAAATAGGAGAAAAAAAGAAAGGAATGAAAGAAAGTAATTGCATAACAATACAGGGGAAATCAGATGATAACAACGAGCTCTGCTGAATAACAGAAAGCCTGGCTCCTTAATCATATTGTTCTACTGAGTGGACAAGAACAGTATTATATGGGCTACTTACGCACTAGTTTGGGACTGATGTGGGAATGGAGTGGGTGATGTAGCAAGTCTGTACCATCTCAGTATGTAGTGTCCATCTGAGGAATTAAACAAGGCCTATTCTTACATCCATGCTTTAGTTTGTTCATAGTCCTGTATGGCTAGGTGCCATAAATAATGGCTGCATTACATCAGCCCCAGATATGGTGTGAGGAGTGTTGTTTGATACTGCTACTTTTGACTCAACCGAGTGTTTCCAAAGTTTTCATTTACACCAGTATATTTTTTTAAGCTGACACCATATATATCCGTTCTTTCAATGAGGCATTTAATAATGGAAGAGTTGATTTACACAAAACTGGCAGTAATTGTTTCATTTAGTTTTGCCTTACGTAGTAAACAGGCATATGCCTTGTACTGAATGAAAAGACCTGCTTGTGGATTTTGACATAGTTTTAATAATAATGCCACTCTCTGTGTACTCAAGTGGGCTACAGAAACCAGTTTTTCTTTGGGCTACATGTTTTTTAATTCTGTGAAGAGGTAATATGAAGGAAAAACTTCATGCATAAGAATGACATGGGTATATAAAATAATAGCCAAAAACTAGTCCTGTGTGCCTGCATGTTTTATTTCTCTCAGGGTTTTTCTAGACGAAATAGAGGGGTCCAGACTCATCCTGATTACGCTGTCTCCCAAAGGAATGGCTGACCAACTGCTGCACAGAAAAACAGCCCTTCCTCTTTGCTACGGCCTTGGTTGGGCTGTGTCATGGTAGGCAGGGGGAGAGGAGGAAGGGAACATTTTTTAACAGATGAATGACATTTCAAGCTTTCAATTCAATTTCAGAAAATTTGATATTTAAGTATTTAAAATTTTTCAGATGTCTGGAGAATTAAGGAGGCAGCAAAAGTCAGAGCTGAATGTCTCAGTGATCCTAATGCTTCATTAATGCTCAGCAAAATGGTGCACTTGTGAAACCACTTTTTTATTCTTCCCAAGGAAAGAAAAAATGCTTCATTTTAATAGTCAGTGTCAATGGTTTTGTGTCAATTTACTGTTGTAGAATGATGCATAGAGTGGTGCATTGGATCATTTTTGAAGTTAAAAATTTTCACTCTTGTTTTATTAGAAAATTCTCCTTTTGATATCTGACATTGTAGACATCTGTATGTTTCAATGGGAAAAAACCTGCCTTTGCAAAATCTCTCAAATAAAAACTGGTATGCCAGAGTAAAAGAGAGAAATTAATATCTGGATATTTTTTTTCTCTTCTCTCTTTACCTGGCTTTCTGAATCCCCTTGCTACAACCATGCTTCTGCTAAAAAGTGTATATTTTTTGTCTTTGTAGTTCTCATTGTAAGTGATCCTACTGAATCAACTTATGTGTTTGCAGATTTGGAGACTGTGTCTGAACAGTCTTTATGCAGCAAAACCTCTATGCTCGGTATGTTGTCCCCTGTTGCCTTTTACTTCTAACCTTTAACTTGCAGATAATGGTACAGGATAATGCATCCAAAGGCTTATTATGAGCAGTGTCACTGGAGTGTAATACTTCATCTGTGATTTGCACAGTGGCTTTTCAGACTTGGTGTAGTGGAATACTGCTGTCAAGAGGTAAACTCTTACAATCCCCTTGGGGTTTAAATGAAGTACTGTAAACTGAAGGTGGTGTTTATCCTGGAGGTGAGTGGTTTTCAAACTTTGAATATAACCTTTTTTTTTTTTTTTTAAGGCATGTTTTTCAGGTATGAGGATTGTATTTAATGACCTATCTACAATATGTTTTTGAAGAAACTGTCCTATTTAGGGTTAAATTCTATGAGATGCTGACCAAACTTTGCTGAGTCTCTATGAAGGGTTTTTTCGGAGAATTAAAAAGCAGTTGCTAGATGGGGTAGAACCTTTGGCATTCATTGGAATATTTATGTTGGTATTTAGATTCCTACTGAACTTCATGTATGAGCAAGTGAGCTCTCTGTTTGCTTTCTAAATTCCATGTTCTTATGTTGCGTAGTTTAGAAAAGCTTAAGCATTTTCATTTGCTAACAAAATGCATACTTCTCCTGTAGTCCCTACAAGAACAAGCTGTTATTACAGTCTTGCACCTATACACCTGTTTATGCATATGTGGGGCAAGGGTCAAAGTCATTAAAAAAAGATCCCTTCTGCGTTTGAAAGCTACTTACCCTCATTACCTTACCATTCAATTACAGAGGTAGAAAGACAGTGTTTTAATGGGTGATTTTGAGTATGAATTATGCATTTCCAAAAGTGTGCTTAATCTGTAGGAAGCAAAACTAAGATGCAGAACAAATACAACGTGTAAGGAAAGAACTCTGTTTTCCTTTTAATCTAGACTGTTGTGCTGTATTAACATTTTTATTAGAAAAATGCATCCTTCCTCTTCTGTATTCAGTCTGTGATACTTTTGGAAACAGTGTCATAACACTGTTACGACATTTCACATTTAAGAATCAATAAGCATACTGAAATGAGGACTTCATACCTGGTCAAAGTGGATCATTCTGAAACTGATTGTAACTAGTGAAACCTGCAGATTGTTCAGAGTGTTCTGGGTTGTGTGTGTGTGGTGTTTGACTTAGCTTTCTTTCCAGATTTGTAAGATTTCTTGGGGGTTAGGAGTGTGTGATTTTTTTGTTTGTTTGTTTTCTTTTTTCTTCTTAAACTGTAGCAAAAGCATTTCTGAGATCTCAAATTTCTGTAAGAGAGGAATATGGATTTCTGATCAGACATAAAATTCTGTATTTAGCTTGTACCTTGTGATTATTTCCCTCTCTTCTGAAATTAAGGTCACAGAGCAGTCTTGAAACATGTTGATGTAAATTAAATTTTTGCATTCAATCTGAAATATTTTTTTGTTTGCTTGTTTTTAAAAAATAATTACAAGGACTTTTTTTTTTTTTTGAAGGGGGGGGAGGGGAGTGGAGTGTGGTGTGGGTGTGGGAAGTGCTTTAAATTTTAAATTCCTTAAATTTAAACCTCAACTTTCAGGAGAAATTTTTACCTAGAGCCAGTTTTATGTGGTATGTCAGTTGTAAAGTAGTAGTCTGGGGAAAAGGAAAAGAGGCTTATATAGCATAAGAGCTGTCTTCAACTGTAAATGAATAAATGTAATACCTCAGTCTTGCCACATAACACTTGCACTGGCATGCTGCTATTCGATGATGGCTGATGAAAAGGTAGGAGAACTGATATTTTAAGGGGTTCTCTAAATCTTATGGGTTGTGGAACAACCCCTTTCCTGGTCCTGGAGACTGCACGTTTTTGTGTTGGATCAAACATAAGGAATTCTGGATGTCAGAGTGCAGTTAAAGTGAGTATTTACTGGGTCCCTTTAAAACTCATTTATTACCAAGAAAAATACTGCAGCTATAAGCTACACCATTTATGTGACATTAGACCTCCAACAAAGTGAGAATATGGAGGAAAATCCAAAAGTTCATTAAAATAATTTGAAATGTTTATATAGGAATGATGAAGGAAAGAACCTGTGCAGTAAAGGATGGCTTACTTTTGTTTCAGGAGGAATATTCCTCTGGGCCTGATTCTGTCCTTGATGTAACTTGGCACTCTGCTGATACTATGTCAATACAGGGAGGAAAACGTGTATTTGAAAAAATGTATTAACCCCCTTATATATGTAGTTTATGCTGGTGGTTTGGAATTAACTGCTATGTATGCTTGATTTTACTGATGTTGTGATGTATTTTTGAAACTTTACCTCTCTCCTATCTATACAAAGCCAAAGTGATCTCTTTTCATATGAAACATTGGTTTGACTTAGTTCTATTTAGGAGTTTCAGTGCAGGTCCGTGTCTGCTTTTGAGCAGAACTTATTCTGGTTTTGTGAACCTGAGAGCTTGGATCTTCCTAGGCTGCCTTAAAAATTCAAGCCTTGCTGTAAACATGGCAGTTAAGTATAAACCTGCTCCCCAGGTTTATTATTAAAGTATATGTAGAGCCTTGTCAGGCTCCTGAAATATCCTTATGGGATTTTAACTATAACAGAACATGTTCTGAAGCAGTGACAGTAGCTAGAGAAGAAAACTGAGACATCAGAGGGTCACTGTGGGCACGTGATATGCTGGAGTGCAGTAGTTCAACAACCAATTTAGAAATGAAAAACATAGTCAATTTTTTATTCCACAATCCATATGATCTAAAAGTATTCCATCACGTGATGACCATTTTAAGATTGCGGCACAGACAATTATCTGACCCTAATGGTTGATAGAAGTACAAGTGCAAAAGTACTACTGGCATAGCTACTTACTGGCATAGCTGCTGTTGTATTTTTTTGTTAATTTGTTTGCTGGGTTTTGTATGTTTTTTGTTTTTTTGTTTTTTTTTTTTAAAAAAAAAGCTTCTGTGGTTAATGAAGGAGCTAAAATATTTTAGCATCTTATGAACCCAAACTGAGGATGCTTTTTGTATTCCTGTGGCATCCAACATTCAGTGAATGAATTTCAGTTAAAGAGGAGGGGTTGGAAAGGTATACTTTTGCATTACTTTTGCATTTATTTTGTTATCTTTTGCTCTCTGAAAGGCTGTAATCTGTCCCATATGAAAAAATAGGCATCTACTGCATGTGGGAAAGCAATTTTGCAGAAATATGATTTTCACATGATATTCAAAGATATTTATATTTAATAATCTGTTATGAAGATTTCCCTGTGATCATGCAGCTGAATACTGAGCATTGTACGCTTCATTCCTCTTGTAAGTACTGTAGTCATGGCCATGAGCTTCCAGCATTGATGGATAAGGGAAGTGTGATCGATGTCATGTACCTGACGTTGTGCGAAGGGTTGTGTACAGCATCCTTGTCTCTAAAGTGGAGAGACGTGGACCACTTAGTGGATAAGGAATTGGCTAGATGGTTGCACTCAGCGAGTTACGGTCAATGGCTCAATGTCTAGGTGCAGACCAGTGACGAGTACTGTCCTGCCTGTGTTGTGATCAGCCTGTATTGTGTAATCCTGTCTGTATTGTCATCAGTGCTATTTAAACATCTTAACTGGGGACATAGACAGTGGCATTGAGTGCACCCTCGGCGTGTTTGCAGATGACACCAAGCTGCGCGGTGCAGTTGACATGCTGGAGGGAAGGGATGCCCAACCTTGACAGGCTTGAGAGGTGGTCCTGTGTGAACCTAACGATGTTCAACAAGGCCAAATGCCAAACTGAGCCATTCCCAAGCACAAATACAGGCTGCGCAGTGAGTGGTTTGAGAGTAGCCCTGTGGAGAAGAGCTTGGGGGTGTTCATAGACGAAAAATTGAATAAGAATTGGTAATGTGCATTTGCAGCCCAGGAAGCCAATCACATCCTGGGCTACATAAAGAGAAGTGTGGCCAGCAGGTCGAGGGAGTTGATTCTCCCCCTTTCCTCTGCTCTGATGAGACTCCATATGGAGTATTTTTTTAGTGCTCTCTGAGTGTGTTCCGATTACAGCCTTGCTGGGGATTCACATAGAATTTTAGGATGTTTTAAGAAAAAATAAGGAAGGGAGGGAGAAACTGCAATCTAATTTAATGTGATCATATTTTTAATTGCCTGATTTTAACCCTCTCTATTCTCGTAAGAGGCAAAATTCTCTATTCTGCCACAGTGCTGAATTCTGGTGTGCAAAAATCTCACCTGAAATCTGAAGCTTAGGGGTAACAGCAGAAGAAATGGTACACCCGTTGTTCCAGTCTGTCTCCTTCCTGGATAATGTGTTAAATAGAAGAGAGCGTTAAAGCTGCCCTGAATCTCTGCTTCTGTGTGAACAACGACAGTGATCTCCCAACATGCTTCATTCTATCCTAATGTATTATATGAATTTGGGTGGTGGCCCTGTGATGAAGATATTGTCTGTTTGGTCCTGTTCTGGAAAAAGAAGCAGATAGAGCCTCCCAAATCATACCTGGTGAGTCTACTGTTTGTTGACCATGTAAATCTCTACAGCATAAACTCCTTTCTCAGTGTTTCTTTTCCTCTAGTAAATGGCATTAGTTAGATATAACTTGGATGGAGTGGCATATTGATGCAAACCCTATTTAAAAGAAGAGACTGAAACATTTCCGAATACTTGCTTCAGCTTCGTCAGTTGTGAAGGTTTGATTGTGGTGAGGACGGTGGGTAAGGTAATAAAGTACAATCCTAGTTGGATGTGATGAACTGCCTGGATGCATATTCTGGAAGCCATCCTGACATGCTTTGTCCCTGCTTCGCAGGCTCCTTAATAACAGGAGAAAAAAAAATTACTGAAAACTCTTACTTTGTGCAATTCTCCTCCTCCCCTTCATGGGGAGATGTTATTGCTTTATTTCTTGGTAGAAAAGGTGAGACATTGCAGAAAACCTACAGTCAGGTGTCACTTGCTTTTTCCTTTAGGTTTTGTCCCCTGTTGAGTCTTGACTTCAGCAGCTTGGAAAACTGACTCAGCCCCTTGCGATGCTGGGGAAGACGAATGCCTGTCTTTCACACTCCTGATACACCAGTATAACTCTGACTCATATAGAACACCAGCTGCAGTTACAGTTTTTCCTTATGAATAAGCAGACAAAATTTTTGCTACACAGATTTTTAAATACCTAATATGGATTGAAAAATTTTCAGTAGAAAAATTTTAAGTGTTTGGCAAAATGTGTGTGAGTATATAAATAATAATTTATTGAATCAGGCTTTTATATATTTTTATATATATATATAT
>NW_008590819.1:0-267 GCF_000691845.1 Merops nubicus
GCCCGAACGTCCGCGCCGTACTGCGGGCACAGTTGGCGTGTCAGGTGCCCCGTGCTGCCGTTCCCGGTCCCCGAGGCCGGGACACAGTCCCCATGGCCACACCATGTCCCTGGTGGCCACACCATGTCCCTGGTAGCCACGCCACGTCCCCCATGGATGTGCCGTGTCTGCTGTGGTCATGGCACATTCCCCCATGGCCATCTTGTTTCTGTCTTGGCATAGTGTGATGCTCATGGCCGTTCTGTGACTCCCACGGCCCATTTGGGG
>NW_008590819.1:606-871 GCF_000691845.1 Merops nubicus
CTGGTCCTTGTCACTGCTGCTGATGGTGAGCTGCTCCTTCTTGCTGTGGGCCAAGAGCAGCAGCACCATCTCCAGGTCCTTCTCCTGCACTGCACAGAAGAGCTGCTGCCCCAGCGGAGCCTCGGATGCTGGCAGAGGTGCCAGGAAGAGCCGCTGCTCATACTTGGCCCGGATCCACGACTCCCGCTCCTCCCTGCAGAGACAGGTGGCATCAGGGACCTCGTGGCATTGCACTAGGGAGGTGCCATGGCAGCGATGTGGGGAG
>NW_008590820.1:0-427 GCF_000691845.1 Merops nubicus
GTCTCTGCTGGTCCCCCCGGGGATGCGGGAGCCGACAGCTCAGCTGCTTTCCCGGGGGTGACCCTACCTGCACCCAGGGTGTGGCACTGCCTTTCCAAACATGGGGAAACTGAGGCACGGCAACTGCCAGGCCGGCCTGCAGGAGAGGCACGGTGCTTGCTGAGCTCCCCTGCGAGCCACACAGCAGGGGCGTGGAGGGGCCATGGCCCGTGGCCAGGGAGACATCCCCCTGCTCCAGGAACCGTCCCGTGGCAGGCAGCACCGGGGCCACGTGGCTTCCCAGCTGAACCCCCCCTGGGGCTCCACGGGAGGGAAACGCTTTATGGAACTGGAAAAAAAAGAAAGAAAAAAGGCTTTGCCAACAGGCCCTGGCGCTGCCAGCTCCTCCGCCCGGCTTGGCGTCAGCACGGGGCTGGCCAGAGCGGTG
>NW_008590820.1:621-1143 GCF_000691845.1 Merops nubicus
GGGCACTAGGCAGGGCCCCCATGCCCCCCAGACCAAGCCCGAGGTTCTGAGCCTAGCTTTAGCCCCTGACGTAGGAGGTTTTATTTCCCTCCTGACATATTTTTAGCCCTGCCTGCTCTGTCCTGGCCTTTCTGAAAAGGATTAATTCCCTCCCTCTACCATGCACCATTAACGATTCCGGGGTGCAGAGAGGGGTGCCATGCTCCCTCCCGGGGGTGCCCACCGGGTGAGGATGGCACCGGGGGTGTCTCTGCACTCCATGATGGGCAGTGCCCTGATGGGCTCGCCCTGCTCACCCTGCTGCAAATCCAATCCCTGCTGGGCTGGAGCAAGTCACCGGTTAAAAATAGCCCTGGCCTTTCGCTGAGGAGCCAACGACCTTGTGGGAGGATCAGCCGCCTCCGGGGCCCTGGCAGTGAAGAGTTCACGGCCACCCCCCGCAGCCCCATCACCTCTGCCACCCCACAGACATGCCAGCGATTCAGCCTCCGCCCTGGCACCTCACAGGGCTCCCTCAGGGTC
>NW_008590821.1:0-1311 GCF_000691845.1 Merops nubicus
GCACCGCTGCCGGCGCTGGGGCCGAGCCCCCTGCCCGGGGGTTCAGCCCGGGTTTTCTCCCCCGGTTTTGTCCCCAGGCGGCGTTCCTGCAGGTCAAGCCCGCGAACAGCAGGGGCTGCCTCCCAGCGCTGGTGGTACCGGTGGGAAGGGCAGCTGGGAAAGCCTGCACCGCTGGGACAGCAAGCTCCTTGGTGAGGGTGCTTATGTTGGCCAAAAAAGCAGCGGCGTGCAGGAGGACAGCAACCCAGCCATGGTCACAGGTTACGCCGAGGTGACTTCACTGACCTAGTGCCTCCCTCCTTTTCACTATTAAATAAAAATCAGCTCATGTACACGGAATGTGGTCCGGGTCCACAGGGCTGTGGGCAGGAGCTGCTGTGTCCCAGTTCCAGTTTCTAGCAGTGGTTCCTCCAGTGGGTTTGAGGGAGCACTGGGGAGCACTGGCCCTCGGCGGGCGGGTCACGTACGAGAGGACAGCTCACCAGAGTGAAGCAGGAACTTCTCCCTGCAAGGTGCTGCTCACCTGTGCAGCTCCTGCTGCTGCCTGGAGATCCTGCAACCTGGCATTACTCAGAGATGGCTTTTCATCCAAGTGTCACCCTTTGCTATAAGCACTGTTAGCCACGTGGGCTACTACGTTCAAAAGTGCTTCAGGCTGCCAATAAGCAGCTGGATTTTCGGAAGTGCTGGCTGTCAGCACCACCTGCAGAGCCTGGCATTTCTGGAAATTCAGCTGTTTACTTAGGGTCTGTGGAGTCATATTTAAATACCCAACCTCTAGTCTTCTCTTTTGGGAAACGGTCCTTGTTAGAGCTGTATTTTCTCCTGAGGAACACCTACACACAAGCTACTTGAATGTCACATTCCATTAGTTGGCAGTACACGGCAGAAAATTACTGGCCTTGTACCGTTGAGCCAAATGTAGACCTATCTGTGTTTTTAAGGGAATTGGTATTCTTTTCTCTGTTTAAAACATGCCTATTACTCAGAATGAGTCAAATCCTGGCTCCATGTGGAGAGGGGTGCATAAACAGGCTGTATGCACAAAGAGGCTTCTGAGGGAGCACTTCCCAAACCTGGGGTGCGCCTGCCTTTCCCAAGGGAACCAGCAGTCGCCTCCCACCCCGACACCACTGCTGTGATCACTGCCCATATTGTCCCAGCCTGACTCACACCCAGCTCCATGGCTTTCTTCTGATTTCACTTCTCCCACCTGGAATCCTGGGCTCGGTTTTGGGCCCCTCACTCCCAGAAGGACCTTGAGGGGCTGGAGCACGGCCAGAGAAGGGCAACGAAGCTGGGGAAGGGTCT